>NW_019384738.1:45417-89582 GCF_000671375.1 Centruroides sculpturatus | reverse complement strand
GAAAACAGGAGCAAAGAGCGCACACGTCCTCACAGCAAGCGAAAAACGTGCAAAGTGACGCAAAATCGTGTTGCAACAATAGAAACAGCAATTGTTGCCGTTTCTATGGAGATTAGAAAAGCGCGTAACGAATTCCAATGCGATTGACGTCATGGATTCTTTTTGAATTTTAAGGCTAAATATCTGCATTTTTTACGTTTCTATCCCCGGAATGACGACGGATTGGGATCGAGAGACTCCCTATCACCCTCTGTCTTCGGTTTCCATTCTCCACAAGGGGTTGGAAGCGAGATTTTCTATAATCGAACGTCGCCACCCCCAAAACTAGAACAAATCATTCCTCTGGTTCGTCCAGTAATTTCGGACCAAGTTTCCGATTGACCGACAGTGCAATTTTTACTGAATTTCGTAATAATTCGTTTATCCGACGCCATTTTAAGAGCGCTTACCTGACGTCATCGAACGTTGGTTATATATATATGAGTGTTATGGTTTAGTTACGTAAACGTTAATTAGTATATTAAATAAGCAAATTTTATGAATTCACCTGACCGATAGAAAATATTGTGTATGTATTTTACACGAAACAATCAAATATAGATCTTTCTATATTCAAACTGAGAAGAAGATCGTTCGTTTCATGAAATGTAACTGTTTTTTATTTAAAAAAAATCTATCAATAGCAACTAACAAATTCGAATTTAAAACGGTTCGAACATTTGGTTAAAAAATCGAAATATATAAGAATATTTATCACAATGTCTGAAATGAAATGCTCTCTCTCTCTCCACCGCGGGAGAATTTCGACAAATTTCTTCTTAGTGTGCGTTGCCATGACGTACCCTAACTGTGTACAATATTTCACCTGTTTAGGTTCAGCGGTTTGCTCTGGGCGATGATGAATCAGCGACTCAGTCAGTCAGTCAGGACAAGTAATTATATATATAGTATTTAGATAATTTTATAAAACATATATCGAAGTTGAAGTATGACTAAATATTTAATTTAAACACATCACATCCTATTTTCCGAGCATTAACTATTTAAAAATCTTCCTCCTGATCGGAATTTTCAACTNAATTTTTTATCTGAAATTCTAGATTTTGTGTAATATATTATTTATTTATAATAAATATCAATAATTTTCTGCTATAAGTAATAGATAAGTATATGTCCATGGTGCTGTTTTCTTTATATTCCTTTTAAAAATCAATTTTTCAAAAAAATATTTCCTCAAATTGATGAAACTTCATGGGTTAATTCTACAGAAATAACCACTGTTATTTTGCCTGGACCACATTTAATCAGAGACAAAAGTTTATCTTCGTATTCTTTATTTACTTATTTACTATGCATTTCGGGTGCAATATTTTCATATAACTTGCACCCCTCTTCAGGTTTTTTACATTTCTGTTTTAAGTTTAGACCTACATCTGCCCAGTGTTGATGTTTTGTCCCCTAAGGCATTTTTAGACCATTTTTAAGGTCCAGGCAAAAAAACAGTGGTTATTTCTGTAGAATTAACCCATGAAGTTTCATCAATTTGATGAAATATTTTTTTGAAAAATTGATTTTTAAAAGAAAAAATAATCAATAATTTTATTTGAAAATAGTGATATATTAATATAATCATAATAAAAATTATACAAAATCAAATTATCTTTCTCAGTGAATATATTGATTCAAGAATATAACGTTTCACAATTTTTTTCAAGCAAAATTACTTTCAAAATTAATTATCTGTAATAAAACTTTAGATGATCATTATAATAAAATTTCATAAATACTATATGTAGAATTAATTTTAATTCAATTTAATACAAAACTATTTTATTAGAACACTTCTTAACTAGATTAATTCATAACTGAATATACTGATGTTTGAATTTACTGAGACACTTTCAACAATCCACTATCCAGCTAATTTTTGAAAATCTAGATTAGGGGTTCTCAATCTTTTTCATATATTGACTTCTGATGAATTCCTCTCCAAACAGAAATATGAATTATGAAAAAATCAGTATTCTTTAACAGAAATTGAAAAGACAAACACTAAGTACCTTCTCCATCCATTGAAGGGAAGAAAAAAATTCCTGCTAATATTCCTGTCAGGTGGAGAATAAAACTTAATAGGGCAATGCTACAGGAAAGCTAGATTTTAACAAATTTTCCACTAAACTGAAAACTCTGATGTCATTGGCTTGCTTATCCAGCTGTATTAAAGCTACTTTACCAAACAATGCACCAGAAGGATTTGTGAAATTTACTTACATATACATATATTTTAAACATTTTTTCAATTTAATAACACAAATTTATATAGTCAAGCAATAACATTGATCAAATAACTATCTATAAATGATTTCTATAAAACCATTAAATATATAATAATTCTTTGATAGAGATATATTCACTTAAAACAGTTATAATGTTTTAACAGAAGATAAGTGTATAACTGTGTTTTTACTATTTTTATCTTCTTTTAAAAAAAATATCTGATAAAATGTTTATTCTTCATTTACACAAATCAGCATTGATTATACTCTGAAAATAACATATCAAAATAATCAGGGCTTTTAAAAATTTATACCAACTTACCAATAAGAGATTGATTTCTCTCAATCATTATCATAAAATTACAAGTACCTATAGATCTTAAAAGTTGGCAAGTAAAAAAAATATGAATAATGAATGCTCTTTATAAAAAACACTAAGAATATATACATAACTTATTCAAATAAATTGATAATGATAAAATATTAACCAGGCATTTTTTATGAATTAAATAACAATTAATGAATAAGCAAAGTATTTTCTGTTAGGTATATTAAATACAGTGGTACCTCAGTATACGTCTGCTTTAGAATACGTCCTGTTTGGACAAAACAAATTTTGCTTGGTATACGACATAATTCAATTATATGCGCCATCAATGAACAAGTAGCACTGTTGGTGTACTAGACCAGACTAGATGTTCGCGGTGCAACAGTTTATAACTTTGTTAAATTTCTTCTGATTTTAATTCGTAAGTAAAATTTTATTATTTTTATTAATCACAAATCGCAAAAAGGCAAATGAAAAGCGACAGAAAACTAAAAAAATGACTAGAATTACAATGGAACTGATGAAAGAAATTGTTGAGAAATACGAAGGTGGCACGCGTGTTCGAGATTTTAACTGTTGTTTACCGTATTCCGAGAACGACGATATGGACAATCGTGAAAAATAAAGACATTATTAAATCTGCTAACGTTGCGAAAGAGGTTAAATCAATTTCTAAACAGAGATCAAAGACATTAGATCATGTCGAGAAATTGCTTTTGCTTTGGATAACTGAAAAACAGTGCTGGAGACAGTGTATCGAAAGCAATTATTTGCGAGAAAGCTAAAAAGATACACGCTGATCTCACGAAAAATCAAGCAGGAACTAGCCAGGAAAGCGAGGTGTTTAAATCCAGCCATTTTTTTTACACAAGAACGAATTAATCATTTTTACATTACTTCTTATGGGAAAGATTGGTTTGGTATACGTCCAATTTGGTATGAGTCCAAACATCGGGAATGGATTAAGGTTGTACACCGAGGTTCCACTGTACTTGGATTGGATGTCATGCCAATAGTTGTGTTAATTCAATTAAAAACTTCAGACTAGGAAGCGTTAAAGAGAATTAAAAGGAATATTTTAATCTTGCAAGTGCTTTCAACGTAAATATATACGTCGTCCTCAGGCAATTCAAAATCAAAAAGAGAAGAGAGCACTTTTCGATTTTAAATTGCCTGAGGACGACGTATATATTTACATTGAAAGCGCTTGCAAAATTAAAGTATTCCTTTTAATTCTCTTTAATGCCTCCTAGTCTGAAGTTTCTAATTGAATTAACAAAGTATTTTCTCTATATTAATAAATAAATAAATTATATTTATTCATACTTCTCAGAGAATTATTGAATATACATGGTTTGTCCATAAGTATCTGGACTGACTTTTTCCTCTTAATGGGCTAAGGATGGTTTCTATAAGCAGGATCGGTGGCAGTGATTGTCACATATGCTACAGTTGTCTGTGAGCCTTTGAAGTGTGTAGGTCACGCCTGAAGTGAAAGTCGTGTTGAGAGTCAAGATGCAGCACCATTGAGAGCATTTTGCCATCAAATTTTGTGCTTAATTGAACAAATCTGCTACTGAGACTTTGGATATGATCCATGAGGCTTACAAGGATGAATCCATGTCCAAAATGTGTGTTTTTGAGTGGCATAAAAAATTCAAAGATGGGCAGCAGACATTGAAGATGAACATGCTGGACGTCTGACAGTAACCTAAACTGATGAAAATGTGGCCAAAGTGCAAGAAATTTTCAGGATTAGGATCCACTGTGTCCAAAAGGAGATCACCGAAAGCTGAATGCTCCATCAAGACAATGAACACTAATTGTGAGGGAAGCACTGGCCAAACACAACCAACGTGTCAACACTGTCTGTAGGATGATTGGCACCCTACAGTCCAGTGTGGCTCCCTCCAACTTTTTTGTTCTTTCATATCAAAGGAGCCTGAAAGGACATCGTTTTGGGACGATTGAGGTTGTCCAAGTGGCTTCAATGGGGTGCCTGAACAGCCTTGCGGTTGCTGCTCTCTAGGAAGCATATGAACACTGGAAAAAGCATTGGCAGAGGTGTAATGACACAGGAGGGTCATATTTTGAAGATTATTAGCTCACTGTAAATATATCTTCAAAAATTTTTTTATGATTTCAGTCTGGATACTTATAGGTCAAACCCTGTATTGCATGATTTAAATGCAAAATATGACTCACACAGTTTAAATACTAGTAGTTCTGTTAGCATTTATTGTAAAATTAATATAAATTAAACAGAGAATATAATTTTTCAATAATTAATTTCAGAGAAATTTGTTATAAAACAAAACTAATGTTTTTTAAAACTTGAATTACATATCAACAACATAAAAGCAAAATCAACACTATTCAAATACATTACACAAATGAGCCTCGTTACAAGGTTGTTCAAAAAAGTAATACTTCATAATTTATATCTGGGAAATAAAGATTGCAACATGGCTTTGTTTTTGAGGAGTTGCACCTGGAAGCATTTGCTAACATGAAAAATTTCAAGTTCTGCCAACAACAATTTCAACAATGTTGCATTTGTTGAAAAATGGCAAATGTCAGTGATGCATGTTTCAAGCAGCATGCAGTGATAGAATTCCTCATCATTGAAGGAGAAACTGTTGGAAACATTCATAAGTGATTATGTAGTGTTTATGGTACTGCAGATGTCAACCAAAGTACTGTCAGTCATTGGGCGAAACACATGAAGTCAACAATAGGAGGAATGGCAGATCTCTGCAGTTTTGTGTGAAGTGGTCATACCGCCACAGCTGCCATGATGCAGTGAGTTGATGAAAATGATTTGGAAGGAATGACACGTTACAGTCCAACAGCTGGAAGAATACTTCTGCATTAGTGCCAGGAGTATTCATCAAATCATTTGTGAACTTAGGTATGCCAAAGGGTGTTCATGATGGATCTCAAAACAGCAAGGAAAACCACTGCATCAAACTCTTGCAGTGCTACAAGTATGGTGGCAATGAGTTCTTGGCTCACATCATCATTGGAGATTATACATGAGTACACCACTTTGAACTGAAACAAACTGACAATTGCTGGAATGACACCATTCATATTCAACTCAGAATGGGGGAAACAGTCATTCCATCAGCAAGAAAGGTTTTGAGACATAATAGTGTTCAGTTCATGGTGTCATTTTGATGGATGTCATGCCTAAAGGATCTATTATTAAATCAGAGGCTTATGTTGCCATGCTGAAAAGGCTAAAGATGGATTACCAATGTGTCAGACATGAGAAGGACCTGTGTTCTTTCAACATGACAATGTGAGGCCACACAAGTCTGGAAGACTTGTGAGGCAATCACAAAACTGAGTTTTATAATATTGCCATATCCACTGCACAGTCGTGATTTACCTTTTTTGGTCCTTTGAAAAATGCACTTGGGATAAAGTTTGTCAGATGAAGATAATGTCAGTGAGAGGAAGTGGTTGCATGCACAGGATCAGGACTGACTGAGCCAACATACATGCCCTCCCTTAACACTGGCATATGGCCAAAAACAAGAATGGAGAAAGTTGATGTTAAATACAAAAACCCAACTATAATATTGCTTATTTTTATCCTAAATGTAAATATGAAAAACTAATTTGAACTAAATAAAAATTACTTTGCTTTGTTACCTAATCCAAACTTTTCCAAGTTAAAAACCAAAATGTTTTAAAATATAGCTAGATAAAATATATTTAATATAAAAACAAAATTCAAATCTTACATTATTTGAAGACTAAAGATAATTATATTTTAGTGTATATACACAGTAAGACCCCGCTTAATGTGCGGGATGTGTTCCTAGATGACAAAGCGCTAAACGAAACAGCGTTAAACGAGATTATTTTAACGTAGAGTAAATAGGAAAATGGGAACATGCAACCAAAAATAAACAGATTTTACTTTAATTTTAAGTTATTTTTATATTAATTTGCATAATAGTACAGGGTGATTCAAAAGTCACAGAAATTTTAAAGAAATTAATAACTCACAAACTATTTACAGTAAGATGATGCAGTTTTCACAGAAATGCTTAGAAAGAAGTGGAATTTTTTTGTGTGTAATAAAAATTTTAGTACCAAAATAGTTACATTTCTTGCCATAGATGACATTTGATAAGATTACGTAATCTGTGTAGTTGTTACTAGAGCTTACACTAAGTGCAATTTTTATGTTTTTATTCTTATTTTAATAAATTTACAAATGCTACAGCACCATCTATGGCAAGAAATGTAACTATTTTGATACTAAAATTTTTATTACACCTAAAAAATCCCACTTCCTTCTAAGCATTTCTGTGAAAATTGCATCATACTGTAAATAGTTTGTGAGTTATTCATTTTTTAAAATTGTGACATTTGAATCACACTGTATATGCTAAATAACACAAACATATGCACACAGAAATGTAAAGTTCATTTTTTGTGATGAAGGTCCTGGCTTTTCTGAAATTCTTGTTGTTTGTGATAAAGTCGTGCAGTTTCATTTGTTGCTTTTTCTTTCATTCCTTAAGCAAATGTTGGTAGCAGAAGATTGCATCCAAAATGCCTCATTTTGCTTTTGCATTTCTTTCAAAATCTGGATCATTTGCTAAAATTTGATCAACAATTTTGGTTATCGTTACTAAACTTTTACTAAGGAAATCTGTAGAGAAATTCTTTGGGTTCTTCGTTTTCAGAATCTCTATTTTCCTGTTCTTGAAGGTCATTGTTGGTAAGGCTCTCACCAGAAAACTGCAGTAACTCCTCAATATCCTGCTCATCTACATCTAGTCCTGCTGTATCGATTAGGCTAACAATTTGGTCAACTCAACGATACAGCAATAGGCTCTTCTTGTTGAGAATTCTTGGATACCTACAGCCAAAACTTCTTCCACACTGTTCATGCATTCATCAGCTAATTCTTGCAACATGAAGTCAATATTGCCTATGGTTCCGTGATGATATATTTTTCCAAAATTGCACCATAGATTTAGGCTATGACAAATTGCCACTTTTTGCCAATTGGTTTGCGTTCACAAATAATCGTATTATAAACAAATCAATGAAATGCCATGATAATTTGAGCAGACCATGTTATGTCAAATCAGAGTTAAGTGAGGTCTTACTGTATATATATAAGAATAATAATGATAAGAAAAATAATTTATATATATATAAATTATTTTTCTTATCATTTACTTTACCTATAAATGCTGATTACTATTTTGATATTAAAAAAATAAAAGTAATACATGAAAAACTTCATTCAAATACTAATTAACAACAAAAAAAATTCCAGTAATGAGTTGCTTAGCTTTCGAGCACCATCTGTTATCATATTTTATTTTAAAAAAAACTTTTTATATTTTTAACTATTATAAAATGGCAAAAGTTTAGTTTTCAGATTAGGGATGGGTTTTATAAAAAAATTATAAATGCTAATAACAAGTAAAATCATTAGTAAATCTGACCCTACAGGAGATACACATGACCCCCTTTATCTCCCCACCTCTTCGACTTTTAACCACCAAAATTTAATACCATGAATTGCCCAAACAAATAAACCTCTCTGCAAAATTTTAGACATTTTTGACAAAAAGAAAAAACACCCAAGTTTTTTTTTTTGCATTTCTCAACATTTCAAGGTATCCTGAGTCCAAAAATGTAAAATTATTGAAAGGGAGATTTTTTGAGAGATCACCATACTTTCCCTGTTATATATAACAGCCAGGAAAGTAATTACAGTTCAAAACAGTTCACTACAAACTTAAAACTAATTAACTTATTTAGATTGATTAAGTTTTTTTTAGTAAAATAAAGGTATTTAACTATTATTTATAATACTGTTATTTATTTAACTGGGATACAATTTACATGCATGAACCCAAGAAATCTAATTGAAGGGTTGTATTCCCAAACAAGTTTGGTCCAGCTTCAACCATTAACAAGAAAATTATTGCATTTTCCTCCCCATGCGAGTCTCTCCACAGGTATGAATGGTGCATTTGAAATATTGTTCAGTGCCATTGATATTCACCCAAAATCTACAGTGAAGCCAGTCAGACCACACATCATGCATATCACAAACTCAGACCCTCATGTGAGGAGATTCTCAAATCTCATTCAGTCCTCATGATTGTGAATCAAGCAAGATTTTAAGTTCAACTTCTATTTCTTGCCGGGACTGATGGAGTGTAAATACACTGCAAAGATAGCTAATCAAAGAAGATTTGTGGGTGCTTCAGTTGTCAAAAATTTCATTTTAAATTCATTTAAATTCAAATTCACCAAACAGAGATGTCATGATTTATAAAGCATGCAAGAAATGTAAATTTATGTCAGTTCTTTATACAACTGGGATGGTACACAGGTGTTAATCCCACACATGGTGAAAAAAGTTTCTTCCATTTTCCCAAGCAGTTCCTCCAGGAAAGGAAAATCATGTATCACATAAAAAGAAAAAATATATTAGCAAACTGCTCCAGTTTTTTGTAATATCTGAGTGCGCAAAGGATTTCTGTGACAATATTCTACGTAAGAAAATTTGTAACGCTCTGCCGTCGAGTATTTGAAAACACATTAAATAGATCATAAAATGTAAAGAACCGGTACTTTTCAAAACTCGACAAGTCTCATGTCTCACTGAGTTTTAGGAGTTTCCGATTTTTTTCCCGAAAAATTTGAAAAAACCACAAGCGCTACGTTTTCTCTTCCAGCATATTTGGCACAAAAATCAGACCACCACTCCAAACCATATTTGAGTAGCAGTTTCTTTCACTTTCCCATAAAATTTCCTTTTCTGGACCAAACAAGTTTTGGGATGCAATCCTTCAATTAAATTTATATATTATATATATATATATATCTCAAAAATCCAACTAAACTAACTAATTCCCATTATTAAAATTGTAATAAAATTTTTATGTTAAATGTATTTACAACCGAAAATCAAAAATCCCTGTTTAGCTTTCTTAAGACATTTTAGACAGACGTTTTGTAGTTATAATAAATTACGAATTCGATGACAATAATTAAAGAATATTTGCACGCGTAAACAATTTACTAACGTAATTAACGAATAAAAACCGGTTAGAATTACATACAAGATACAATATTTAAGTTTTATCCGTACGCATTAATTCTGCATTCGGAAAATGGCGCCGGCTTAATGCCTCTCCCACGCCATTTAATTCGAAGAGTATAAACATATCGTATCGACTCTCGAATCATTTTTATAACTCACAATTGCATTTTAATCTTCCAACGTATGCACCAGTATCGTCATTCTCACATTTATCCGCTTAATAAGTATATTTACGTTATTATTTTGCTAAGCCTAAAAACTTTGAAAATATAAACAGGAGACATTACAAAGTCATTTTGATCATAATAAAACTTATGCAAATTTTACCTGATTGACAGACCGGGTTCAAAAGCGACTATTCCGACTCCTGTATTATCGATTGAGATATTTGTTTACCGCATACACCAATTTGTAACCTGTATTCGCGAAATGTTGACAGCAACCGCCAAAATCTTCTACACGTGCGCAAACAAAGAAATCAAAATAGTGTTGCCAGTCAAATGTAAAATATTTTACCTCCTTTATTTCTTTTTCTTTGTAGTATTTAGTTAATAATAATAATATAAGATATTCAACAAAAAGTAATTTATTATAAACTTTGGCTAAGAACTAATTTAAATATAGTACGAAGTAAAACCTAGGGATACAGCAAGGTCTTAGATAAATCTAAGACCTTGGTATGAGGCAACCTTATAAATCTAAGACCTTGATAGCGTACGTGGAGGAGTAGGTTTTTCGGAGAAAGAGCCTGTGAAGACCTAAAATCTCCATATGAACATTGTAGAAGAAGAAGAAGAAGAAGAAGAAGAAGAAGAAGCGTACGTGGCAACATACGAGAGTTACATGTGTGTGTTGTTTTTTAAATATGTTATTTATTGCATTTTTCGCAATTCCAAAAAATTAGAAAACTTGAATATGTTAAAAAATTTCGGAAAAAATGCTGGTAAAAAAACTGTCACCGGGCGTCTCACACACGCCATGCGATTTGGGAAGTGATTTATTTTTCTTATTTCTACACTCCATTGACAAACTTTTCGGTTAATGTCCAGAGTCGTAGACTGTCATGGCGGCTCTTCCTGTTTTAGCCTAGAAACCGGACCGCTTTGGAGACGACGTGTCACGTGATGACGCGAGCGAACGGCGGCGGCTGTCATGGCGACTCACCGCTGATTCCAGCAAACAAAAGGANAAAATGAAATTTATATATGCCAAGTACTATCATTTATTCTAAAATAATGTTTTAAAAAATTCTAGAATAAATAAATATTCTAAAATAATTTCGGAAAATTTTATTTTACACACACACACACACACATACTATATATATTTATACACAAATATGACACAATTACAATATTATGTTATTACGACCCACGGTATGTTTTAACAGCCAGGAACGTAAAATGGAAGATTGGTTCCAGTTCCTTAAGAAGGATTAAATTTTGCTCTAATGAGGCGTTTGTGATTTTGTCAGAGCTGTAGAGTCTTCAGTATGTATATACTGTACTACGGTAACACTTTTATAAGCTTAGAGAAAACGGAAATTAAAAGGCCGTCGAATGAAAACGCGTCTCTTCAAATACAGAAATAAGCCTTTCAGAACGTGCAGACGATTATGATGTTTCTTATTCGTACTTCGCAATATAATATAGAAACAGATGGTGGCTTGCTTGCCGTTGGGATTGACAATCATTTTTTACGACGATTGTAAAAGAAGTTGGAATGATATACAAAAGCGCCGAAATAGCTCAGCTGGAAGAGCGTTAGACTGAAGATCTAAAGGTCCTTGGTTCTATTCCGAGTTTCGGCAATCGGTTCAATTTCTTTTTGCGCTAAACAAAGTCGGAAAACACCGCGGACAGCGGGAATGATCAGTTTCGCGTTAAGCGGTGACAACGTGCATGTGCTTTTTATTTTTGTTTCAGCCGAAGAGAGAATGTTGGATTGCTTGTATAGTTGCAGCCATTCTAAGCAGACGTCGTGAACTTTCGTCCTGTATTGTGATCTCGTCAGATTGACATTCAATCTTGCTAAACTTCACTATAAATCCCGTTTCAGCACGCACCAGACCGGAAGCATCTGTAAACCTCTTTACTGTAGACCATGCCCATAGGAGTAGAAACATCAAAGGAACCTATAGTCTACCCTTTGAGAGATATAGCGTTTCGGAGGTCTACATGCCACATGTAGACTATCGGTTCCTTTGACGTTTTTACTCCTATGGGCATGGTCTACAGCTCTGACAAGGTCCCAGCCGCCTCATTCAGACTAGCATTTTTATCATTAAAAACCAATAAAATGATAAAAACCAATAAAATGGATCAGGTGGTCCGGTGGCATACTTAAATTAACAAAGTTTTAACTTTGTTTACCGATTACTCGCTTTTAATAATTTTTTTTCCAATTAAAATTTTTCGGACATTTTACTGGTTCTTGAGCTTAAAAAGATTGAGAGACACTGCAATAAACCATCAATGTATTGATAATAAGATGTATTTAAACAAAATATTTCAGTTTTAGTTAATAAACTAGAGGAGAGACAATTATAACTAACTTACTTAGAAAAATTTAATAAATTTAAATTATTCCCACAAATTTTAACTTTTATTCAATTTTTCAATAAAACACCAAAATACTTCTAGCTTTGCACACCAAATGCCATACAAAACCTATTTCGCATCGAAAGACATTAATCATACAAACAATTCTTCCAAAACTTCTAATTAAACTTCTTCTGGCTGTCGGATAAAGTAGAAAGAGAGTAATTAATTGTTGGTACACACTTTCAAATAAGTCGTGAAATATAGTCAAATGTTAAATTTACTTGATCGTGTTTAACATCTTAAAATGCAAACTTAATTCTTTGTTTAAAAAAAACACAATTTTCTAGAAAAGGAAGTGTCAATATTCTTTGTAGAATAAAAATAAATCAAATGAATGGTCTGAGAATAGCTAAGGCATCAGCTAATATACTTGCCAGACATGTACTGTACAGTACAGTACACCTATAAAGAATTATCAGCGGTGCACGCCGACGTGGCACGCTATAAATACCAATACACGTTTCCTATTTAAAAAATACTCTATTTTTAAAAGTGATAAAGTATAAAATAATAATAACAAGCAATTATTTATTGTGACATCGACACAATGTCGGGTTGTAATTTTAAATCATATTTTTAATTTATTTTATTTAAAATATATCCTCTCCACCTCAAATTAGTGCGGTAGTATTTTGCTTCTGTACGTCATACTTTCTCGTTAGTAATGCAATCGTATCGGTCATCTAACTCCTTTTAGGGAAAAATTTTTGAATTGAAATAACGTGACTTCTGCTTTGTGTCGGAAGTTCTTATGTAGTTAATGGGGAGTCCCTGTCCCTAAGGTTTCTATATATTTTCTCTACCTTCATCTATCTAACTTTGTTCTCGAGATTAAGAAAGACAGTGGGAATTTATAGGTGTACAAGTATTTCAAACTGCAGCCCAGTAATGCATAAACAGACAATTACAACTCTCATATAACAGTGTTAAGTGACATTTCTATTTTCAAAATTGCTCGGAACTTAATATAAATGTTTTTCTATTTTACTATTGCAGTTTTCAAATCGGAAATGTTATCATATTGTTTGCTCTTCGTTAGAATATATCATCCTTACTAAGTCATCCATAATCGTCATTTCAACTTGTTCGCATAGTTTCGCGAAGAAGATTATGACGTCAAATTGACATAATTTCATTACGCTAGATGGCAAGACTAAATCCGGCTTAAGGCTAAATATGAATGTTTTCGACTAACAAATAAGCTTTAGATATTTTAAATATTATATTAAATAATTGTAGAATTTGCACAAATATTAAGTTTACGATAGATTTGTGATTATGAGAGAGATGTTAAATATTAATATTAAAATGCGTGTAATTAAGATTTGTTGTTAATTTAAAAAATCTAGCAACGAGAATTGTGTAACTTTCTCGGCTGTTGTGAGTTTTTACTTTAAAAAAACTTTTACATTATTAAAAGCAAAAATAAAATTGTGTTGGCGCTATGTTATCAGATTTTGTTATAAAAAACTTTTTATAATTTTAATTACTATAAAATGGCGAAAAGCTTTATTTTGAGGGTAGGGTGAGTTTTATATATACAGTATACAGTCGACCCCCCTATAACACGGTAGATACGTTCCGGTTTTTATGAATCCATTTTCTACGAGTCCAGCCAATCACAGCCCGGCACTTATGCAGTTTACGGACTACGGCTGTTCGAAAGTATTCTTCCATAAAATTAATCGATTCTAGTCTAATTCGACTCAACATTTCCAAAATACATATAATTTTTTGGGAATAATCCATATAAACTATGCTATAAACAAAAAATTGTAAGGTTACTTACCGAGTGTGCACCGTTTGACCGCGCTATTGCTTAAGCTTGTTTTCGTAGTGGAGCTTGTCATCGAATGGCGCTCGCGTGCTTCCTGATAAATTATTTCTTTTGCGAAAAAATTCGCTGAACTTTGGAGACATCATTAATTAATATAAACATAATTTTTATGGATGTTAAATAATAAATGGTTTTTAGTAGGTCCGCTGCTCGTTTAAACTTAACGGTTTGTACAATATCCGCTATTGGTCTAGATTCGACCAATCCTGTCACGAGTCGGCGATGACGTTTTACCGAATTATAGGAGTTTTTTTTAGCATGTTTGTACGAATACTGTCGCAATTTTTTCGCCGTGATATAGGAATCCGAACTATAGGAACCCGTGTTATAGGGGGTCGACTGTATATGTGTAAATGTTAATAAGGAATAAAATCTTCATCAAGTCCTACCCCTCTCGAGATACGACACATGACCACCTCTATCTCCCCACCCTTTCGACCTTTCACCATAAAAATTTAATAGCATCAATGCTATTAAATTTTTATGCCACTATGCCAAATTTTATTTCTTAATCGTCACCAAATTCTGAGATTAATTAAGCGAAATAGACGACGACACACACACAGGTACAGTACAGTACATACAGTACATATCCACGGAATATTTTTGCACTTTGTTTTTGACCTTGTTGAGTTCAGGGTGTCTCAAAACGTGGAGATGTAAAAGAGTCAAATTTGATACAATTTCAATACTTTCCCTCGTTATGTATACTTAACAGCCGGAAAGTAAAAATGGACTTTGTTACTGCAATCAATATATCATATTTCTTACTCTAAAGTTACAATTTAGAAAAAGTTACAAAACAACAATTTTATCACTTAAATTAAATTTTGATAAATCTAGAATAAATTTGATTTGGCAGACAAAGAATTGTATTACACTGTACGTCAAAAACATCCCTGGAAAACATTTACGATTAGTTGTAGGACACATTGTTCATCGCCTTCAAATTTTATACCTGAACAACGGGACACACATTGAATAACATTACTGACAGCAATAAATAGCCTCTGCAGAAGACATGTCCCTTACGGAACAAATAAATGCATTTTTAGTTGTTTTTAGTGTATTTTTCCTTTAAAGTGCCCGAACGGAAATTTTGATTTTTGAATTAAAAATCTTTTTGCAAAATCTTTTTCAGCATCCTTTCTATACGTATACAAATTTTGGTATCAATCTGCTTATTGGTTACAGCTACACAGTGCTCTGAATAGAGAAACATTAATTATGACCACCTCGTACTTCACGTCGAATTCAATTCGTTTCACATTCAAGAAATTATTTTTCAGATGTTATTCCTGATCTTCTGCTTCGCTCCAGTTTCTAATAATCTTTCATTATTTCTCTATCGAAACGTCTTGAGTGTACTGATGACAAGTATTTTAGTAGAGAAACGCAATGGTTCTGATTTGGATAATGAACTCGCAACAAAATCATCCGAAATGAAGACAGACAGTTGTAGACAAGAAGATTGTAGAGTTGAAAATTCCGATCAGGAGGAAGATTTTTAAATAGTTAATGCTCGGAAAATAGGATGTGATGTGTTTAAATTAAATATTTAGTCATACTTCAACTTCGATATATGTTTTACAAAATTATCTAAATCTATACTAATATTATAAAAAGGTAATGTTTGTATGTATGTAAGTTTCTTTGCAGCAGGTAATCTCCGAAACTACTCATCCGATTTCAAAAATTCTTTCACCAATATTTAGAATGGAACCTCGGGGGTGGACATAGGCTGTATATTATTCCGTTAAACATTCATATAAATTAAATGATATCATCTATGGTTAAGGCTTTTTTGTCCAACAGATGGCTCAACGAGTACGACGCCCTAAGTTTGCTTTTCTGTGAGGCATTATGCTTTTCTGTGAAAATGAACTAAAGCTGATCATCTATATAATCTATAGCGGATCTATCTATATAAATAAAAATGTAATGTTCGTTTGTTCCTATCGATTCCTTTGAAATTTTGAGATAACACTGCATTCGAATACGCACGTGTTTTTATATAGCCTACTGTAATATACGTGTCGAAATTCCTCCACTGAAGGGAGATGGTTAGGATTAAGGTAAGGAACTCTTCTTCTATTTATACTATTTTAGATGCGGATTTTTGCGTTTTTGATTGCGTTTTAATGGGTACGTCAACAGAATGTACACTAACAAGAGATTTTTCGATATTTCCCCGCGGGGGAGAGGGACAGAATTAAGGCTAAACCGGAAAAACGGCTTCTACTGTAATATTTTAGATGCGATTTTTTGTTTTTAACTGCGTTTTCGTAGGTACGCCATGTGAATGCACACTAAGAAGGAATTTGTCAAAATTCTCCGGCGGTGCAGAGAGAGCATTTCATTTCAGACATTGTTATAAATATTTTTATATATTTCGATTTTTTAACCAAATGTTCGAACCGTTTTAAATTCGAATTTGTTAGTTGCAATTGATAGATTTTTTTAAAATAAAAAACAGTTATATTTCTTGAAACGAACGATCTTCTTCTCAGTTTGAATATAGAAAGATCTATATTTGATTGTTTCGTGTAAAATACATACACGATATTTTCTATCGGTCAGGTAAATTCATAAAATTCGCTTATTTAATATACAAGTTACTTTAACGTTTACGTAACTAAACTATAACACGCATATTTAATATAACCAACGTTCGATGACGTCAGGTAAGCGCTCTTAAAATGGCGTCGGATAAACGAAATATTACGAAATTCAGTAAAAATTGCACTGTCGGTCAATCGGAAACTTGGTCCGAAATTACTGGACGAACCAGAGGAATGATTTGTTCTAGTTTTGGGGGTGGCGACGTTCGATTATAGAAAATCTCGCTTCCAACCCCTTGTGGAGAATGGAAACCGAAGACAGAGGGTGATAGGGAGTCTCTCGATCCCAATCCGTCGTCATTCCGGGGATAGAAACGTAAAAAATGCAGATATTTAGCCTTAAAATTCAAAAAGAATCCATGACGTCAATCGCATTGGAATTCGTTACGCGCTTTTCTAATCTCCATAGAAACGGCAACAATTGCTGTTTCTATTGTTGCAACACGATTTTGCGTCACTTTGCACGTTTTTCGCTTGCTGTGAGGACGTGTGCGCTCTTTGCTCCTGTTTTCGCTGTGTTTTTTGCCTTCTTCAGTGTTCTTTTCTACCGGAACGTGGTTTTAAGAAGACTTGTGGACGCCGACGTTATACCAAGTAAGATTTTAACTAGAATTTATCTAGCTGTAAGATTTTATTTTCGTTTCGTTTAGTCCGACTTTCGGAGACGACATCGGCGTTTAAATCTGCCGTCGCTTGTGAATTAGTACTTTTAAACGAACGACCGAAGCGCCGAAAACGGATTAAGTATTTGCTCATTGGTTTATTCTCGTAATTAATTCATTCATATTTTATAAACACGGTCAAAGAACAAGGATTATTTATAGACATTCAATTAAAAATTACTTAATATTAACTATAAATACGAATTCCATCGTAATTTTAACTAAAATATACTCTGGTAACATTGATGGACGGAGACCGTATTCTGAAGCTATTCATGTTCGACAGGTCAAAAATTTCGCCCTTTCACCTCTGACTTCTCCATGCAATTTATGTATTAGTTTCAATGGAATTAAATTGTCTGCAAACACATCTAATACTAATACACTTAACAATTATCTATACAGGCTGGACACAAAGAATTCTTTTCCTTAGGCTCTTTGTCTCTTTGCACAAGGTGGTCTGAGTGCAGTCGATCTTCCACACTTACGTAACATTTAAGTGCCACAATGCTTTGTGCCACTCAAACGTTCGTGTCCCGAATGGGCACGTTTCACTTCTTCGTACGTTTGTCTTGTGTTTTGGTCGACTCGTTCGCAATTTCTGTGCTCGAAACTTTTTTAAATGCCGTCGATGTGTTCATGTGACGTACACGTTAGGGTAAATTGGTCTAGAACGAAACACTCGTTACGACTCGGGCTCGAGTGCCTTTTCCTTATGGCTACGTCTTTAATTTACTCTCGTACAAATACAAATTACACGTAAGAGAGTTTCTTTGTTCTGGGTCGGTCGTCTCTACTGCAAATACAGTTGAAACGTTCTAGCAATTTCCGGTAGGATATAACGCGAGCTATCCGAATTCCGATTCGTCATGGGTATAATCTTGAAGTTTTTCTGCGTTAATCGGTCCCAGAAGACATCTCGGCACGTCGTTCGATGGTCGGAATCGAATCTTTTAGACTTAAAAAGGCAGCTGCGGTGAGCATTTTGCCTTTTTCGGAAGAATTTAGACATTAATTTAAACTTTTGTTTTACTCGACTAATTGCAATTTTTTTTTTTTTTCAGAATGAAGATGTTGNCGTAGTATTGCTAACTCTTACTTAAGATCATTAAAGATCTTAATCTTTATACCCATTTTTGGTTTCTCAAGATCCACGATGTGGGCTGCAGGACTGTATGACACGGGACTTGACAGATCGCCCTGGGTTCTTCAACAGCACGAATCGATGTCAGAGCGGTAGACCGAAGTCTTAACAGCTCAAACATCCAGCCGTCACCTTGTTATACTAGGTCTTGAAATTATAACAAGTAGCGACACTTCCATATAAACAGTTTCTTATTGTACACTAGACACTTGCACATAAATTGTTTTTAGTTGGTCTGCAATGTACCATATCTCTTAAACAATATATACTTTCGGTGACCCTTTTGTTCACGACGCGTTTTAGGATCTTAATAGCCAATTATTTCTAACACGACCGGATTTCAACAAATCTAACCAAACTTGGGCCAAATGTTATACATATAACACATAGGAAAGATGGATGGGAGGCCGACAAAGTCACGCTTGGATCGACTCGGGGCCGGTTTTGGTAGGTATGCAGTGCATGCATGCACGCTGGCGGCCGATAGTGCTCTAAAAAATATAATTTTTCATACTGAAAATATAATAATCAACTAGTTCCTGCCGGTCGTTATCTAACTCCTTTCGGGAAAGAACTTTTTGAATGATGTATAGTTAATCGGGACATGCCGCCTCTAAGCTTTCTATATTTGGTCTTAAGTTTCATGTATCCGTTCTCGAGATTAAGTAAGTTAATAGCTTGAGAAACTCCAAAAAATGAAAAGAATATTGAATATGAGTGCGAAGAGATGGTAAGCAATTAAAATCAGCGTTGGGAAGAGTTTTGTTTAAAATCTAAGTATATATCGTATACCTTATAATCCTGGATAGAGAAGGACTTGCATCTTTTTCCGCCTACGTACTGTACAGTACATGCAATCAAATGGCTGAGTGATCAGAGACAAATCCATTATTAAAAATAAATATTGAAAATTATAACAAGATAGTTACGGCTAATAGATATATTTAAATTAGTAGATGTTATCGAAGCAAGAATTGGCATTTAGAGGGCATAGGGAATCTATTAAATCTAATATAACAGAGGTAATTATATTGAACTTGCTTATTTATTAAGTGCGTTAGATAATCTATTAATTAAAAATACATTTAGAGAAGTCTACGGTTTTTACTGGCTTATCGAACAAATACGAATGGACCCTAGACCATCACTGACTGGTTGCCCCTGGAAGTCGGCTTCTTACAGAAACACAGCTTCCCTATCATCAAATGTCACGGCACGCCACTGCTCGTACAATATGGAATTCATATAAGACGAAATTATCTACAGTGTTATAGGGGTCTACTGTATGTTTGTCAAATTTTATTTTAAAAATACAGTATAATTTTTATCGTTGTTTCGTCTTTTTATGTACTGGAATCTCATAACTCATAAATACGTTTCTCAGTTTCTAAAAGGCCCGATAATGATGGCATATTTTGATTAAATTAATCCTATAATTTGCCTAGAACAAGCATTGTTGAGTGGCAGAATAGATCTCGCATGAGATATTCTCCATCATTCTACCCTCCGAACAGTTCTTTTTGAGTGAAAAGGAAGTTAGCAATAGAAAACTATAAAATATTGAAAACATTTTAATAATGAATTTGAAGACGATTTATTTATAAATATGTTGACTTAATAATAATCTTATATTAAATTTCACAGTTACAATGATGGATTGGCCTATATAATAATAATAAGTAGAAACTAAACTTCATTATTTTGATGCAAAATGTCTATCAATGATTAACAATAAAACAAATTGTTAAATTATTTATATATTATTAAATATAAAAATATATGAATAATTAAGGAAAATTTGCACGAAGATTATTCCATATGAAATAATTATAGTAATACAGTATATTAAATATTTGCTTTCTATCAAATGTGCATCAAAAAGTATGATTTAGAAAAAATTGTCCAAGAATTTTCTCATTAAAATTCTATTATAAAAATTAACAGACATATTTAGCAAAGTTTTAATCTCTCAAAATGGAGTGTAAAGCTTCGAATTAATTACTAGGCCTATACTTATTTAATAGAGTGGATCACAAATATGGAAGTATGAAACTCACAAGACCCAATCGAAAACGCCCATCGGTGACCGAGTGGATAAAACCACTGATGAAGCAGGATCGAACTGAATGACTCGTTACTAGCATTTACAGTTTTTTTTTTTTTTTTTTATAAAACCCACCCCTATCCTCAACATGAAGCTTTTTTGCATTTTACAATAGTTAAAAATATAAAAAGATTTTAAATAAAATATTACAACAGATGGCGCCACTAAATGTCGCCGGGAAAGTTAAGTAATTCGTTGTTGGATTTTTTTTCTTCTCTTTCGGCAAACAATTATTTAACATTATCATAATTAGACAATCAATGTGATTTAACTCCTAATGTCAGGATGTTTCCTTCATTTTTCTCAGAAAACGATAAACACATTCATCTGAAACTTTAGACGATCTGTAACAAGTAATAAATTCAAGATGTTATTTGTGAAAGATAAGCAAATTTAACTGAAATTAGATAATCTCTGAGAAACTTGTTAATAAAACGGAAAACGTTAAGTTAATTATGTGCATTTGTGAAATCCTTCAAATAGAGAGCTATTCTAAAATGATTTGCTTTACAAATTGTTTCATTATATTATTTTATAAGAAATAAAAAATTAACAAGCTTAATAAAATAAATTATCAAATTATACTCGATATTCCTTAAACGACATTTTGATATTTAAATACTGTACAGTACTAGTTTGTTTTAGAACAGGCATATCGTCCAGTGTTAGTTTTAAAACAATCTCGGTCGGGAAATACATTAAGAAAATCATTTAGAATATATTTTTTCATTTAGATATTTAATAATTACGTAAGAAATATAAGAAACATTGCGTAAAGATTTTACTTACATTCTTATAATAGATTCAAGTGTTATATGTCAACTCATTTCTGTGGAGAGAGTTTAGTTATGAGCACGGATCCATACAGGACAGGGGAGACGTATTTCCCCATATTTTTTACAGGCAAATTGTTCCCTCTCTTAGCGTATTTTTATTTTATACCATCTAAAAGGATTAGGAATAGAAACGAGTACTGTACACAATAAGTTCACTTTATATGTTACATTCAATCAAAACCCGACGATGAGAAAATTTTCTCACTCGTTTCATTGCCCGCCCCTCAATACATATACAGATATACACCGATGTTTACAGTTTGTTTCAGAGGTTTCATTCAGAAAACAATACTGTATGTGCTTTAGATATTGTCCTTTAATTGGCACAATGTAGTAACCTTTTTTGCACTCGTTCTATTTATCATTTTCTCGAAAAATAAATACTTGAAATGCTTTATATTTTGCTTCGTAAGTTCATTATGTTGAAATTATTATTTTTTCTATTGAAAGGTAGAAACTTTTGAAAGTTTGTGGTACTCTTGTGCAATCTACACAAGTAATATTTTACACTTCTAGTGTTCAATTTGTTGCACACTACAAATTTTCGATCCGGGTACCCGAGATAATTTGGGTAATGCGGTGCATTACCCAAAAGTTACCTCTGACATTTATACAGTGTTTCTTAACCCGTGTGTCGCGGAAATATTCAAAATTCTAAAAAATATCTAATAAGCTCCTTTTTAAAAAAAATTTCATATATCTTTTCTTTTTTCCGCCAGCCGACCGAAGAAAAGCTCACTAAAATTCCGACTGTTGCAAAATTTGCGGCATCATACATAAAAATTGTCTCCCACTGTATATCCGTGTACCAACTCTTTGTAGCTTCTAAAAACGTTCCGGCTTACCACTTAACGACTGATACTTAGGCATTTATTCAAATAGGCTTTTTGTTTTTATGGTATATTTGTAAAATTATGGGTTTCATCTTGGTGTTAAACTTCCGTATTATCAATTTAAAAAAAAAAATCAACTGTAATTTATTTTTAAAAATTATGATGTGTTAAAGGAATCGTATTAAATTCAAAGTGTGATAATCCAAAAAGGTTGGGATAGGCCTACAATGCTCTAAGGTATGCAATAGATGTTTTCAAGTGACAAACAACTAAGCATACTGTTTCGTATGAAACGGAGTATGCATCACTGGTTTGCTTACTTAATTATCACTTAGAAGCAGTGTTTTTCCGACTTTTCAAAAATCCGTTTTAGTTTATTCTTTTCTCTTACGGTTTAAACAAAGATGCACTGTTGACAATAAGAATGTTAAAACCAATTAATTATTACTTTTTCTAATTAATCTAGTCTACAAAATTAATCTTTTAAAAAACTGAAACAATAAATTCATTAGCAAGAAAGAAAAAAACAGAAATTAAATTATATAAAATGTTTAGAAATATTAGTAATTATTTTACTTGTTTATAAACTTTTTCAGGCACACATGTAAGTTTTTAAACGTGTAACCTGAATTTTTGGGAAACCAGAGTACAAAAAGTATATCGGACGTTCAGCATTAAAATATACAGTATAAAAATTTATTTTATATTCATCAGTACTTATAATTTATTTCATTTATTCTACATTCACTCTATGCTCTCTACATAGACATTATTAAGTACAAGAACTTATTAAAAATGCATCGTTTTCCCGAAAATGCTTTAATTGGAACTTTATAATTAAAATTTCCAAGCAAATTTTTCATTTTCAATATTAAAATTATTTTTTGTAATCAACTGACAAATCAGATGAATTTCTTAATGATAATTTGGATGAAAGAAGGTTCTGGGAGCTAATGAACAATCTCGTTGCGGGTATTTAAACCACGTCACTGGGACAAGTTAGTAGGCCCACAGCTTGGCATCTGTAATTCTGGCTTATTGTGTAGGTTGTTGATGAAAAAATTATTAGTAAACACGATGCTTTATTAATGAAGAGCACAGCGACCATGTTAATTATAATTTTATGTCGTCTGAGTTAATCAAAAAACATATCATCCGAAAAAAACATTTTTTAAACCCAAAAACAAGATGAAAGTATAATGCAGTACTTGAACCTTAATAATATTTTGTTCACAAAATCCTAGACTTCCACTGTTTACCAAAAGTTGCTTTTGACTAGTGGTGATTCCAACGTCCATTAAAAAATAAGGTCACAACGTCACAACAGATATAGGTGCATCCACAACAATCCGCTATTTAAAAAATGGTACATAGTACCTCTCATCATTTTTTTCAATTTTGCTATATTACAAGGATATAAGGAGCAGTCATTACTAACCAGGACCCCCCTGGTATGACCCATTCAAGAGCTACAAGTATCTATTTCCAGAATATACCAGAAGTATTCATTGGTCCTTCAAATNCAGCACTCTTATGCATGCATGCATGCATAGTCCAAGAATGACAAGTCAAATATCAAATGCTTACAATGCACTTACTATCACTGTTTTTGACAAACAGCTATGAAGAAAATATGAAAACTATTAAAAGGTTATGATAAAATTCAAATTTAAAATCCAAAACAGATTTGAAATAATTATTTCCTTTAATCATATGCAGAGGAGACATTCAGTGTAATAATGCATTCAATAAAAAATTTCTTTAAATATTAAAGAAATGTAGTTATGATTACTCATAAATCTTATTTTAAATAATGGGATTTCATTAAAGAAAAATGTTTTAAAGTTGTGATATTTTCTAACTTATTGTAAATATTTTAANAAAATGATTTGCTTTACAAATTGTTTCATTATATTATTTTATAAGAAATAAAAAATTAACAAGCTTAATAAAATAAATTATCAAATTATACTCGATATTCCTTAAACGACATTTTGATATTTAAATACTGTACAGTACTAGTTTGTTTTAGAACAGGCATATCGTCCGTGTTAGTTTTAAAACAATCTCGGTCGGGAAATACATTAAGAAAATCATTTAGAATATATTTTTTCATTTAGATATTTAATAATTACGTAAGAAATATAAGAAACATTGCGTAAAGATTTTACTTACATTCTTATAATAGATTCAAGTGTTATATGTCAACTCATTTCTGTGGAGAGAGTTTAGTTATGAGCACGGATCCATACAGGACAGGGGAGACGTATTTCCCCATATTTTTTACAGGCAAATTGTTCCCTCTCTTAGCGTATTTTTATTTTATACCATCTAAAAGGATTAGGAATAGAAACGAGTACTGTACACAATAAGTTCACTTTATATGTTACATTCAATCAAAACCCGACGATGAGAAAATTTTCTCACTCGTTTCATTGCCCGCCCCTCAATACATATACAGATATACACCGATGTTTACAGTTTGTTTCAGAGGTTTCATTCAGAAAACAATACTGTATGTGCTTTAGATATTGTCCTTTAATTGGCACAATGTAGTAACCTTTTTTGCACTCGTTCTATTTATCATTTTCTCGAAAAATAAATACTTGAAATGCTTTATATTTTGCTTCGTAAGTTCATTATGTTGAAATTATTATTTTTTCTATTGAAAGGTAGAAACTTTTGAAAGTTTGTGGTACTCTTGTGCAATCTACACAAGTAATATTTTACACTTCTAGTGTTCAATTTGTTGCACACTACAAATTTTCGATCCGGGTACCCGAGATAATTTGGGTAATGCGGTGCATTACCCAAAAGTTACCTCTGACATTTATACAGTGTTTCTTAACCCGTGTGTCGCGGAAATATTCAAAATTCTAAAAAATATCTAATAAGCTCCTTTTTAAAAAAAATTTCATATATCTTTTCTTTTTTCCGCCAGCCGACCGAAGAAAAGCTCACTAAAATTCCGACTGTTGCAAAATTTGCGGCATCATACATAAAAATTGTCTCCCACTGTATATCCGTGTACCAACTCTTTGTAGCTTCTAAAAACGTTCCGGCTTACCACTTAACGACTGATACTTAGGCATTTATTCAAATAGGCTTTTTGTTTTTATGGTATATTTGTAAAATTATGGGTTTCATCTTGGTGTTAAACTTCCGTATTATCAATTTAAAAAAAAAAATCAANTAACGTAACTAAAACTGAAACAATCATTAATCATAAATAAAATATTCTATAATTTTTAAAATAAAAGCTTACAAATACATTATAACCTCTGAATAGCGAACAGTTTCGAGACTGAGAAGTATGACTATTCAGAGGTATGTGCCAGCGACCATATTATATTTTAATTAATCTGGTCATTATAAAGTGAAAAATACAATGGATTATAAAAACATCAAATTTGCATTAGGAATGTGAAAATATCAAAAAGTATACATAGAATATATAGTTAAAAGCTTACAAATACATTATAACCTCTGAATAGCGAACAGTTTCGAGACTGAGAAGTATGACTATTCAGAGGTATGTGCCAGCGGCCATATTATATTTTAATTAACCTGGTCATTATAAAGTGAAAAATACAATGGATTATAAAAACATCAAATTTGCATTAGGAATGTGAAAATATCAAAAAGNCTGATACTTAGGCATTTATTCAAATAGGCTTTTTGTTTTTATGGTATATTTGTAAAATTATGGGTTTCATCTTGGTGTTAAACTTCCGTATTATCAATTAAAAAAAAAAAATCAACTGTAATTTATTTTTAAAAATTATGATGTGTTAAAGGAATCGTATTAAATTCAAAGTGTGATAATCCAAAAAGGTTGGGATAGGCCTACAATGCTCTAAGGTATGCAATAGATGTTTTCAAGTGACAAACAACTAAGCATACTGTTTCGTATGAAACGGAGTATGCATCACTGGTTTGCTTACTTAATTATCACTTAGAAGCAGTGTTTTTCCGACTTTTCAAAAATCCGTTTTAGTTTATTCTTTTCTCTTACGGTTTAAACAAAGATGCACTGTTGACAATAAGAATGTTAAAACCAATTAATTATTACTTTTTCTAATTAATCTAGTCTACAAAATTAATCTTTTAAAAAACTGAAACAATAAATTCATTAGCAAGAAAGAAAAAAACAGAAATTAAATTATATAAAATGTTTAGAAATATTAGTAATTATTTTACTTGTTTATAAACTTTTTCAGGCACACATGTAAGTTTTTAAACGTGTAACCTGAANATCCATTATATTTCAATCCATTCTGAGATTATTCAAATCTCAATTCAAACAAAAAACAATATTTTTGCATGTAATGCATCAGTGGTAAATGAATGTCATAACAGTAACAACAGTGACAGAAATGAAAACCATAATATGATATTATATATATAGAAAAGAAAATGACTTCCTGATACTACAGAATTTAGTAAATTCATTTCCAAAGTATTCAATATATTTATAAAAGTTATTATATATATGTTTCTATTTTTCATCAATTTAATAAATTCATAATTTTGATAAAACCTTTTTATATTGTACATATATAAAAGTTTAGAACTTCAGAACTATTATTATTATTATTATTATTATTTTAAACAATTTTTCAAATTATGTATGTTAGACATTTAAACATGCCAATAATGATAGGAACTAATGCCTACTATTATACTACACTTTTGCTTATTATTGTAGTATTCTTTTCATCTGGTTACCACGAGTTATACTACTTTCTCTAGTATAACAGAGAAATGTTATTTTTATAAAATATTCCTAAAATTGTAACCTTTCTCAAATTATAAATATTTATTTTCTTATCAATTAAAATTTACTTACCATTAAGTGTCTGATAAAATTTATTTGCTATTTTCCTTTCTTTTTTTGATAAGTGTGGAATGTAACTAGAAACAAATCTCCACATCATGTAATTATTTAATGCACTGAAATATATAAATTATATATTACTGAATTTGTTTAAGATATATTCAGGAATTTAATATTTTGTTAAACATAATCCCAAAATTTTTACTTTTAAGAAAATACAAGACATTTCACGTAATAAAGATTTTATATGTCATTGCATTTATCTCAAAGTTTAAACTTAAAAAATTACAATAAATAAATATAAATATAATTAGTAATATCAAACTATTTCATAAAACTGATTTACCAAATTAAGAGTTAAATTAATTCATAATTTTTCTATAATTTCTAAATTACTATTTAAACAAATCTAAATTTAAAAAAACAATAACATGAAGAAATCAGTGCAGTAAAAGTCCTCTAATCTAGCATATATAGGACTAATATAGTGTCAAATTGCCAAAAATAATAGATTACTAAACCTTTACTGTTTTTTTTTCCAATATTTGATTAGATATGCACTCTAAATGGTTTGAAAATTTTATTTTATATGCATGCAACTGTGATTTTTTTTCTATTCATTTTTACATATCCTTTTAATTGCTCTTGATAAAAATACACGGACACTTTAAGCAAACAAATTCAAAAAGATCTATCCATATTATGCAGAAATATATTGTATAAATGTCTTGGCTATACATAGCTTAATCTAATATTTGTACCAAATTCAAATTGTCAGATTTTTTGACTGCCATGGTCACTATTATATTGTAAGCACTCACATAATTATAAAAACCCAATGCCTGCCCAGAGCCTCAATGAACCTTAAGCATGTCAAATTACTGAACATTTCAAATTATCAGATGCTGAATTAGAGAACTTTTGTTTTATATAATTTCTAAATACATTCAAACTTATATTGAGTCAGTTTTGTCAAACAAGGTCTTAATGCTAAACAAGCATTTGATAAAAACAGCAAAGTGTTTATGTTTTTAAGGTTAATATATGTGAAAATGTTCAAAAAATAATTGATTTGTTTATCTTTTTATATTTAGNAAAATCACATTTTAATTGAATTCTAAATATAAAAACAGGATATTTTAATTAAACAAAACAAAAATTACAACAAAGCATAAATGTTGATTAATTATTAATTCATCAAAAATGACCTGAGTGGAAGTAATGAAAAAGAAAAATGAAAGTGTTATTATGAACAGAAGGGTTAAGTGATGAGAGTACAATTGTCGAGTTACTAAGGCAATTTGCTAACAACCTTAAGAGGTAAGAAATGTATACGATATTCTTGCATTTATAATGTCATTTATGATCTAAGCAACTAATAAAAATTGATAAAGTGATTTGTCTACTTTGAAGTAATCAACTAGGTGTAAATTTTTCAAACATTTTTGCTTTTTTCAATAAATGATTTATTAAAAATTACTTTAGCCATCACAAAACTGTTAAGATCATATATTACATTATAAAGTCAAGAAAAACGAATATCTTCCTACAATTTAAAGTGGTCAAGAAATTGCCTTCGTAACACGATCTTTTAACTTTCACTAAATAAATGCTGTTGTCTTAACCTTAAAACTATTTCTTTTTTTGTTACTATTATACTACAGTTCTTGTCGAATAAATGAATAACTTTGGAAAAGTTTATTGTATCATAAGCTTAATTCCAACGATAAAAAAGAAGTTTAATAATATTAATATGTATGATGATAAATGGTGATTGACAACTTATCCAGATTAATTTTCTCTAACAAATAAAGAGTATTGTTTGGCATTTTACAATCTGCCTTTCTCACCTATTTCTATTTTAAGCCAGTCTTTATTTGATGCCTACAGTCAAAATTTGTCATCTGAAAGAATATTTGAACTGATTCTTTGTTTTCATTTTAAAATATTTTGTACTTAATTAATTCTTTCAGAATATTGAAGGTAGGACATTGCGTTTTGGTAAGATTGGTTGTGAATGAGTGTCCATTATTTAGAGGTAAATATAATATTAATAGATGCCCCATTTGAATGGTATGGGAATTGTAAAAATGTCCATTAAGCAGAGGTGTCCACTATTTGGGAGTGTCTGTTAATGGAGGTTTCACTGTATAAATTTATTTATGAAAATTTATCAGAAAAACATTATGGCCTGTTTTTATTGTAATGTAATTATTTAATTAAAGGAGAATAATGTACAGTATAATATTTTAATTCTCTTCAGTTTACAGTGCATTCCTCAACTTCTAATTTTAAAAATAAAAACAATTTTTAAATTACATAAAACAGTCTNAAGTTGGGGCCTAGGGTGCGCGCCCGCCATTAAATCCGTCTCTTACCCTAAGCTGCGAATAAACGAGCGTCCCTTAAATACAAATGCCAGATAAATATTGTAGAATGTTATCGATACACCTAGTAGGAAACTTTCAGAATAAACTCGATTTCCAAACTATGATCTAGCTAAATCCAGTCTAGTAGTATAAGTAAGCCATTGATAACGGAGCATTCATTTTTTTTTATTATATTAAGAAATGAAATAATTGATATTGAATTATTCATTAATAAAATGTAATTTTAGGTTTTTTAAGACAACCTTGTTTTTTGATTTAAATTTTGTTCCTAAGCCTCTGATCCAACACCCAAATTACCCATTATGAGTACAGTACATCCAGAGTCCGATTCTCTGATGTTATAACAGGAAGAAAAAAAAATCTAAGTACGGGAATTTAATATCAGAAATTTTTAAAAATGTTTTCATGAGTTTCTTGGATCTATTTCTGTTATTTCTGATCTAATTAAAGAAATATTTGGATTAAGTGATGGAAATAGATGATCTCTGAAGTTAAATAATTTATGCTAAAACTATTTAAAAAGTGCCGATATACGAATAAAGGAGATACAGTNACCAATTAATTATTACTTTTTCTAATTAATCTAGTCTACAAAATTAATCTTTTAAAAAACTGAAACAATAAATTCATTAGCAAGAAAGAAAAAAACAGAAATTAAATTATATAAAATGTTTAGAAATATTAGTAATTATTTTACTTGTTTATAAACTTTTTCAGGCACACATGTAAGTTTTTAAACGTGTAACCTGAATTTTTGGGAAACCAGAGTACAAAAAGTATATCGGACGTTCAGCATTAAAATATACAGTATAAAAATTTATTTTATATTCATCAGTACTTATAATTTATTTCATTTATTCTACATTCACTCTATGCTCTCTACATAGACATTATTAAGTACAAGAACTTATTAAAAATGCATCGTTTTCCCGAAAATGCTTTAATTGGAACTTTATAATTAAAATTTCCAAGCAAATTTTTCATTTTCAATATTAAAATTATTTTTTGTAATCAACTGACAAATCAGATGAATTTCTTAATGATAATTTGGATGAAAGAAGGTTCTGGGAGCTAATGAACAATCTCGTTGCGGGTATTTAAACCACGTCACTGGGACAAGTTAGTAGGCCCACAGCTTGGCATCTGTAATTCTGGCTTATTGTGTAGGTTGTTGATGAAAAAATTATTAGTAAACACGATGCTTTATTAATGAAGAGCACAGCGACCATGTTAATTATAATTTTATGTCGTCTGAGTTAATCAAAAAACATATCATCCGAAAAAAACATTTTTTAAACCCAAAAACAAGATGAAAGTATAATGCAGTACTTGAACCTTAATAATATTTTGTTCACAAAATCCTAGACTTCCACTGTTTACCAAAAGTTGCTTTTGACTAGTGGTGATTCCAACGTCCATTAAAAAATAAGGTCACAACGTCACAACAGATATAGGTGCATCCACAACAATCCGCTATTTAAAAAATGGTACATAGTACCTCTCATCATTTTTTTCAATTTTGCTATATTACAAGGATATAAGGAGCAGTCATTACTAACCAGGACCCCCCTGGTATGACCCATTCAAGAGCTACAAGTATCTATTTCCAGAATATACCAGAAGTATTCATTGGTCCTTCAAATAAGCCCTTGTCCAAAAGTTATTTTGATTATTTTGTTTTGGATATGGTTAATTTGCACAAGTTATATTTTACATTATTTGTATCTAAATCTTCAAAACAATTTTATATTTTAAACTTCTCTAAAAGCTTGATAAATTCTTTAAATCTTAAACTTTAAAATAGGATTAAAAACATTTTCATTTATTTTTATTAATTCATAGACATTCACAAGTAATGCGGAAAATTACTTTAAGAATATTGACACTATATTTGAGAAAGGTAAAAAAGTAACTTTCAAAACACATAAAAATTTAAGTTTTTTAATATAAAACTTTCAAATTACATTAAATCCAAAAAAACTGTACAATTACTTTACATTAACACCATCAGAATATCAAATTACAAGTAATTTTTTCCACTATCTGCAATGACATTGATTAACTGGAATGTTGATTTACAAAATAAATATTTCAAAACAATTTGTAAACTATTGTTTATATTTAATTAAAAATCAACTTGTCTAATTGAATGTAAATTATTATTAAAAAATAATTTGTGATTAATGTTTTACTTATGATTAAATATGTACATTATGAATTTGAAAAAATGATGAAAAATTTATATCTATCACAAAGTACTTTTTCAAATTATTGAAATTTAGAAATTCATTTTCTTTCAATTTAATTAAAAATTAAGCAGTTTGTAGATATGCCCATTACGTAAGCCTTTCGGGGATCTTTGAACTTAAATTTTTAATGTACAGGGTGTCCAGATTGAAACTGACACATTTTTAAATAAATACTGCCAAAATTCAATGCATAAAGATGAATGTCCACAGAAGTCCAGTTGTCAAGATGCTAGGCAACTCAGAATTCACCATTCAACTTCTCATGATATGATGCATCACAGACTAAGTTATTATCCATGCAATAGCAATACATGTAAATATTTTAAAATTGTGTGTTAAAACAATTATCAGTAAAACTGTACAAATTTTTGTAGGAAAACTTGGTGTTTGTCTTCAAATTGCATATAACATCTCTTATTTTTATTATAGCTTTTACCTAATTTTACATTTTACTTATAACCTTTCAAAATGTGTCTGTCAATCTCATTCTTTATTTGTGAGAAGCAAATAAGCAAAATTTAATAAAATTCTTAACAAGAACAANCTCGCCACCCCCTAAGGCCGCCACTGAATAAAAACTTAATATATTTCAAAAACTTACATATTATCTGTAGTCGAGAGTAATTGTGAAAGTGAATGAAAGTAATCTTTGAAGAATACTCCTACTTCAGTACCCATGGAAATGTCAGCATGTGGATAATATGTTTGAAGCAGATCCCACCAATCTATCTATTTCAAATATGACAAATATTATTTTATCAGTTGTAAAAATAATTTTTAACCTTAGCAGATTTATAACTTACTACAGGAGAAATTGCTTTGAGTTCATTTATAGTGAAAATTTTATATTCATAATCTTCATTGAGTATTCTTTCTGGGTCAGGCATTATCTACATGATATTGCAATATTAGAATTAGTGTAATAAACAACAACAATAACTGGAGAAAGAAATTATAAACAAAAAAAAAAATCATCTTATATCACTCCAGAAAATAACTTTAATAAACTCAAGAATGCTTTTGCCCAGATTAATGGATCTTCAGTTACAGAACATCAAAAATTAAAGTTTCAAAAAAGTTGCAAACTGTGAATTCTAGAAATTTACAAAGCAAATAGAAGCCACGAATGTGTTAACTATCGGAATGCGGACTCATTGTCCACATGAAAATGAACATATGAAATGTAGCCTCATTTGATTTTATGTAATTTTTTTCCTCATGCTTACATTTTTCAATACTGTATTCTTTTTCTCAAATTTTTTTAAATCTTTAAATTTTGTATGTTCTATTTTGCTTTTTGATATTCTGCAAGTAAAAAAAATCTATTAAGCAGTGTGAAAAATGTCCTTCAGTTTATTAAACTTATTTGCTAAAGTGAGGTGTTGTTTATGTATATAAGTTTATTAAAATTAGTGAAAGAAAATATGTAACTAAAACACCTTTTGAAAAATAATTCTAATATAAATGAAACTGTGTTTAATTCAAATATGTATTAGTCATTTATAAAAAATTTGCAGATATAACAAAAATTTAACTTATATCAATTCTGCATTATCAAAATTTAAGTATCAGTTTCATGACTAAAATAATACTTAATTAAAATTACATAATTTTAATTCCAAACAATCATATAATTTATATGAAAATATCTATAACTTAAAAATCTAAATGAAAAATAAAGTATTTTTTCAGTTAAGTTTTTCAGTTCAAAATGACGCATCAAATTCCAAAATATTTATTTTTTTATAAAATGTTTTTGCTTTCTAATAACTGATAAAATATGCAGACTATTTATTTTTCTTTTAGAATTGCAAATTCATTCTAAATTTTTGGCAATGAATCAATTCATCTAAAGCCATGTATCTATACAAAGAAAACAATTCAATTCATTAATTTGAATTTTTTGGGCAGGCTATTATTTATATTTTCCTATTAGTTACAAACAAAAGGTAATTTGTTTTTAAAATGCCGTACAAATATATTGATAAAATGCCACAATATATTTGTAAAAACAAGAAAATATCTTGATAAAATTAAAAATACAAATGCAAAATAGACTAACAATACAAAGGTAGAATAAGAGTAAAACTAAGATACATAAATATTTATGTATGTAGTAGTATATCTAAGCAGTATTTATTATTGGAATTTCATGTTTTTATAAATGCAAAGTTATATATTCAGAACTAAACTATAAATAGATATTATTTATATAAATTCATTGTTTCTTTTTTAAACAAAAACAGCATAAAATATGTTTAATCAAATTCAATGTTGACTAGAAAGTATTTTATTGTTCTTTTTAACATACTGTAAATGTCAAGGAACATTCAGATCTGATGAAATAATCTACACATATTTAAATTAGAATTAACAAATAGTCCTTAAAAACACAATAGTTAATTAACAAATAGTCCTTAACTCAATAAATTATTAATTACACTGAAATTGCTTTCATGTTGATTTTATACAGAGTATTATTNTTTATTAAATATATTCTTAATTATATTCAATAATAACTTTGCAATATATTTAAGTTACACTTTGTATTTTAAAAGTATACTTATTCTTATGAATTGAATATTTTAAATTTAAACATTCTGTTGTGGAATTTCAAAATGTATTTTTTGAATACTAATGCTAAACCCAAATCAGATTTATAAATAAACTTGTTCATTTATCATAAATGAACCCTTGCTGGAGAATGATGCCAAATCAACAACATAAGACAAGGTCGTAGGAAAGTTTTAATGATCCTAAATTTTAAACTTAAATTTAACTTAAAATTTAAACTACTCATAGTGAATTCATTAACTTCTCAAGATAATTAAAATAATAGATGGAAATTTTTTAAAAACACAAATTAGGCATGGAGTCCTTATAATTTGAACTGACCTATCCAACTACATATAAAAAAATAATGCATTCCAAATATATAAAAAAAGTTTCTTATTCAAAAGGATGAAGACTTATTTAGTAAAACAAAATACTTGGCTTTATGTATGTTGCTCAAGAGAGTCAGTAGCTAAAGCAATAGATGAATTAATCTGCTTTTGTGTGAAAATTTAGGGTCATATCAGGGTAATAAATCCCAAGAATTTTTCATCGGTTTATCATGGATATGTTGGACCCCATCCTTCACTACCTGGCTACCCTGACTACAAGGCCTGCTAAAACCATAATGAGCCTGAAAAAATCCTATTATTATATTATCTGTAGGGAACAATATATGACATGGAAGATATGTCACTCTGAAGAAATTAATTTCAATTTCCAGGTGACAACACTCATTCTACTATTGTTTTATGTATTGGCAAAATGGTTTGTCAAGTAAAAACTTTTGAATCACAAATATACATCACAGTAAAAACTATTAAAGAAAATCTCAAAAATATTTTAATATTGAGTTTAACATTTTTCTTAAATATATCTTTATGCTATATTTTTATATCTAAAATCTAGTGTTGAAATATTAATAATAAATGTGGTTCTTCATTTCAACTTTTACTATAAATTATGGTACCTTATATGAGGCGTGTCCGGAAAGTAAGTACCATTTTGGAAAAACTCACATAAAAAATCTTTTTTCAAAACAAAATTTATTTTTACATGAAATAGCATGTTTGAAACTATTTTTCTACATAGTTACCACCATTGTTCAGACATTTGTCATATCGGGAAACCAATATATATCCTATACCTTCAAAGAAGGTATAGGATATATTGTCTATACCTTCTTCAAAGAAAGATGCTGCCAGTGAAGACAGCCACTGCTGAACATTGATTTGCAACAATCTCATGCAAAACAGTTTTTGAAATTTGTGGAAACTCATCACAAAGCAATCTTATTGTACCGTCTGTTTTCAAGAATTTTCTCATTCACTAAATACAGAACCTGTTACCGGTGTAATTTTGCGTGAAAAAATCTTCCTTTCACAAACGTTTTCGAGCTTTCCAGATAGCTCTTCTTCAGGGAGAGAAAAAATTCCGATGGAACACTTCAAAAAATGGAACATAGATATTTAAATATGCGAAAGAATGACATTGGATATAGTCCGTTCCTTTTGCATTCCGTTAGGAATTGTAGTTTAGCTCTAGCCCTAATGAGAGTTAAAAGCTTTTTACAATAAATTGCACCGGTAACAGATTCCGTATTTAGTATTTCATCCCCGGTGTCAGAGTGAAGTTTAATTTATTTCTCATTCACTTTTGCAACCAAACCATCATTGACAACAGAAGGCCAGCCACTCCGTGCTTCGTCATGAACATTGGTGCATCCAGCATTGAATTGTCAAACCCACTTTCTCACCTTCCATCACTCATTACATTTTCACCATAAATCTCTACAAGTTGACAATGAATTTCAACTGGCTTAACATTCAAAAACTGTATTACAGAACGCACTTCACAGTCGGCGGAATCGGCAATCGTCTTAAACATTTTGAACGCTCACTAACACATGGAAAAACAACACAATCTGGCTCTAATGGCGTCACTGGACTGACAATCAACCAGAGACACGTGTATGCAGGTGCTAAACTGTGATACTACCGCTGCAGTGGCGGTAAAACGAAACGGTACTTACTTTACTTTCCAGACATGCCTCATATTTTCAATTATTTTTAAATTAATCATTTAAAGTCAAAATCTAATTGCAATACTTACCAATATTATTATTAATGTAAGAATATCTTGATCTTACATCTACTGAATATATACCCCAACTATAAAAATAAAAAGAAATTAGTTTGACTCTTGACTAATGAAATAATCACATGAGAAATTTCATATTTCATACCTATGATCTATAGAAAATGGTTGTTTTAATAATAATTCTTCTTTTCTTTTTAGAAATACTTCACCTTGAAATATATTTGAAATGTGGGTATTTTTTATTGAAAACTGGAAATAGAATAATAAACCATTTAAAATGAATAAATCATTATTTGAAAGCTAGTTTAAATTTTTATCTATTCCATTTTTTTAATCAAAGAAAATAATGATTCAAATTAACAACAGTAAGAAACCACTTATATCAATGTTACTACAATAAAATTATAATTGTAAAAATTGCAAGTTATTTTGATTTAGTTTTATTTATTAAACTTGCAAAATACCATTAACATTTTGGTTAAAAACTGCTTCAGGAATTTCAGATTGAATTGATTTGTACATCTCAAGTAAAATAAACATTACATAGTCACATAAAAATATAGGAAACATATTGAGTTACAATATTTTCCTTTATGTATATTTTTTAATCAAGTAAATATTGTAAACAATTCTTTTAAAACATCCAAATATAAATAAAAATATAAATAGCATTTCTTTAAAATGTTTAAAATCATAACTGTTTATGATCATTTGTATTGACACTTAAAAAAAATAAATTTATTTGTGTGTTACAATTTCTTTTTATACATAACCATAATTTCTTCAATAAACAAAAGTAAATGATGAATTTCATTTCAAACAAAAGAGAAACTCCTTTCTGCTTTTATGGTGACAATATTCATAATATAATAAACTTTCCTGTAACAGAAATTTTACCTAAATATTATTTGTGGAATTATAAAATTTGAACCAATGATTAACATTTTTCTCAAATTCTACAATTATACCAAGAAATCTACTTAAATCAAAACAAAATTGTCCTATCTTAAAATATTTTAAATTAAAATAAAAAACAAATGATGGGCAGTTTTTATATGAAAATTTTTTGAGAAAAATTTTTATGACAACAACTAGATAATATTTATTTTTATAACTTGAAATCAGAAATATTTTAAATTAAATTTGAAGTATTCTAGTGCATTATTTTTTAGTAAATTTATAAAAATCCAAAAAATATTACTATAACTGTAAACAAAATTTATACTTACACTTTCATAATAAGTTTCTAATTGTTCATTATTTAGTATAAATTCAGGATGACCAATCTCAACATTTAATAAATTTATCTAAACAAAACAAAATGTAAAAATTTAGTCTTCAAAATATTTGTTAAATTCACCTTACTTTTAAAATTACATACTTTTTCTTGAGCAATCTTCTTTTCTTCACTGTTTAACCAGGGAAATGAATTTACTTCTTTCATGATAGAGGAACGAATATTTTCTACCATTTGTTGAACCTTTGTATGAGGAAATTTTATATTTTATACACAAATTGTTATTAAATAGAAGTTTGGTATGAACAAAACTTTACTTACATCTGATTTTATTTCTGAAGAAAAACGTTTTTTTACATAGAGAGCACTTACAGCGTGACCTAAATAATGAATGGTCTGATCAATACAGAACTCCCACCTGTCTTCAGATGGAGAATTAATATCAACAGCACCTATTTTTAAAACAAAATTGTAAATTAATAATTTCTTGTATTGTTTTTGACTTTTATGTAATGGCATGTAAAAAAAAAACATTATACAAATGTTCCCAAGAATTTTAGTAATAAAAATGATTTTGTTATTAATTTGAAACATTAACCTTGAAAAAAATAAATTCAAAATTTTTAACAACATTTTATGTAACATTAGAAATCTTTAAATAACTAATGATAATATTGTAAAAGTGAAAATATTAAAATACAAATACTCTGTGAGTCACAATTTAAACTAAATTAGTTAAAAATATCAAAACTTGTTTTTCTGAAGAACTAATACTTAGTGAATGAAATCAAAACATAAGTCCTTAACATTTCTGAGCCTCCTGACTCATCATCACACAAACATCAAATTCAAAACATTGCAAGCATTTAAATTTAAATCCATTCCAAAATTCAAATTGTTGTAACCTTCCTTGTCACAACAGACCATGAGAGGGCATCAAGGAGGAAAATAAAAACTTGTCTTTTTTTTTCATAAAATTTCCAGGACTATAATTGTAAAATTAATATACAGTTTAAGACTATACAATAATGAGTCTTTCAATGTCCTTTCTCACACCTCAGTAAAACAGAATACAATTTTATCAAATGTATATTATATTTTTTTATTTGTGCTATTAATGGAAGGAAGTCCTGTAACATTTTGCATAGTGAGGCAAATGAGCAGTGTCTAATAAAAGATCAATTCCACTGTAAGACTATTATTTTCCTTAGGTGTGAGAAAGGATATACTATAGCTCTAATAGGATCTAATTTTACTAGAATACTTAAAATATTCACTTCAGACACTTTGCTACCACTTGTAGCTTTTACATGCATTACTCTAATAAATCTTGTGATAAATAATCTAAAGGCATCTTCAAAAGCTTTAAATAACAAAATATAAGGGATGTGTTTATAGTTACACATCCCTTATATTTTGCACACTATAAAGCATTGCATCATATATGGTAGGGGGACGCACAACTGAACACAGCATAATTAATAATCATAATAAAATTCATAAGATCCAAATTTTTAAACAAAAATGCACAATAAAAATTATGCATCTTTCTACAGTTACATTATCTTTGTAATATCAATATTTATCATTTTTAAATTTTGATTATAGAATGTTAGTTATGTAAATAATAACTGAAATTACATTGACAGAAATCAAGTTAGATCTTTTCTGCATAAAATACTTTTTTAGCTCAAACATAATTTTCTCTTTAAGTGTTATATGAACAGAATGTAGTATTCATAGATAAACTTGATTCTTGCTAATCTGGCATGGCCAGATTAATCAGCATATAGCCTTAAAGCTTGTCTAAAGCTTGTCATCATTCATTAATTAATGATGTAATCTGTCACACCTTTTAGTACTGATTCTTTTTGAAAGCAAAAAGACAAATAATTTGGTGCACTGACATGCAATACTGTACACAGAAATGAAACTTGAGCAATTAGGAAAATAAGATATGTGACAGACTTAACATTTTCATGGAAATGGAACTACGTTAGTGATCACAATAGAGATATGCTGGTAACTGAGAAGTCAGACTGTTAATGGCTGGATTAGCAAGAATATATTATATTTGATATCAGAACTGTTTATATTGTATCAGTCAGCATATTATAAACATTGAGTTTACTAAAATTATACTTTTATTACAGAGAGAACTGAAGTGTGATAAACAAAATATTTTACTATACAACTGATATGAAAAACTTAAGCTTAGCAGTTAAAAGTGATTTCTGGCCAATAGGATATCCATTATATTTCAATCCATTCTGAGATTATTCAAATCTCAATTCAAACAAAAAACAATATTTTTGCATGTAATGCATCAGTGGTAAATGAATGTCATAACAGTAACAACAGTGACAGAAATGAAAACCATAATATGATATTATATATATAGAAAAGAANATATAATAAAAAAATGCTTTAACAATTTTTTAATTTTTAAGTGAATAGTTTTATTTACCTTAATCTATTTGGTAATGAATATTGATTATTCCACGTCACTATTCTTCCTGGCTGTGATATCTGACATAGAGACTATTAAAAAAAGATGCATTTAATACATTGTTTTTAATTTTTTTTAAATGCAATTACAACAAAAGAAATGTTACCTGTGCATAGGATATAAAGAAAAGTTGATCATGATTCTTGTTTATACCAGGAAGTAATCCACTCTTATCATTACTATTTTGGTATGCCTTTATTTAAAAAAAATAATGAAAAACAAACATATTATTCATTTGTAATAATCTTATAGCTAAAACCTAAAATAACAGAATTTGTACATACCGAGAAGGCAAATTTAATTCCTCCAATGTCATCCATCAAATCAAGAACAGTCAAATTGGAATGTAGCTATAAAAATTTTCAAATAGTTTTAGTAAAAAACTTTCAAATAATTTTATTTTTGATATCTTTTATAATTAATTACTGTTTATTTATAATAATTTGATAAAATACATATTAATTCAGAAAAATCTGTATTTTAATTATCAGCCCATCTCAATTATATATGTAGTAACATATTGAAAAATTTATAAATAAGGAACAAAAGAAATTGTCTAATTTTCCTTTACTTAACATTTTAATAACAACAAAATCAACCTTTGAAATCAAAAAAAGTAATTTTATTTTTTGTAACAATCAAAAATTTGTTTACTTATTTACTGATGTTAAAGTACAGAACAGAAAACTAGACAAATTTTTTTCATTCTTTTCTGTAAAATTATATTCAAATTAGCAACATCATCCTTCAAATTTGTAAAAAACAGTCAGATTGTTAAGTTTAAAAATAAAATTAGAGCATTACAACATAATACACTTTCATCATGTATGACTTCAAATATAAAAAAACTGACTTATATCAATTGCATTCAAGGTATCTTCCAACATTAACAATATTTGACTAGTCAAAGAATCACACATCTTATATGTTTAACATAAAATTTTGATATCTTTAGTTTTGTAGTAATAATAAAACGTTGAAATCTGTTTAAAACAACTTTGAGAACATTTTAGTGCATACATATTTTCAGTTTTTTGCTAAGGCTTTTTTCTAAACATTTTCCATTCTGTGGATGCTAAGAGAACATTTTTTCATATCTAAAAATAAGGTTGTTTTATATTGAAGATGGGTACAAAGATATATCTCCTAGCAGTTAATATGGAGTATGAAAGAAATGATGATTAATTTTTCATGCCAGATCAGATAAGTTTATATGAAGAAACTTTTTATCTGAAGATGGCTATTATCAAACAATAAATTTTAACTAATTTTATTATGTGAAATATTTAATTCTTATTAAATTCAAACTGTTGGTAAATTTTGGCTTTAATGAAAAATTCTGTATAACCACAATAGCTAATCACACAGAGAATAGTTGCTGAATAGTTCATAAAAATTTACTTTGTTTTAAGTTTACAATAATTAAATTTATTACCATAATCTGACAAATTTTAGACTTAAAACAATAATAGATAAAATTATTTGCTTCTGTTCTCTATATAACAATACATCTGATCTAATAATCCAATGGATATTCTTTTTCAAACAAATGAGGAATTTCAAATTATTTACTACTAAAATATTGCTCATCACTTACTATATCAGAGATCAACAATATTTTATTATTCTAATTTCTGCATATAGCTTAATTTGTACAGAATAAAGTAAAATTAACTGTACTAAACCCAACTTTAATTAATACAAAAATGGCATAATAGTGTATAATAAACCATTTCATACAACAAACTAATTGAATTATGAAACAAATTCATATTTTGTTCATTTTATTAAATATAGTTTATGGAAAAATATTTATATATTACATAAACAAAATGATTTTAATAACATCAATATAACAACCCAGTTAACTGCCAAATATTAATAATCAAGCTAAAATCTGTATTTAAAATTGACAATTAATGATATAAATTTGGACCACAGATAACCATACCACCACTTTTTGGTAACATGATGTAATTCAATTTATTGATTATTAAAGTTCACAAATAGTACTCAGCCTTGCTTTAAGAAGGAATTGTTTCAAGGATATATTTTTAAATTTTGATGTTTAAATATTAAAATAAATCTAAACAAAAAGCAGGATTTCCTGAAGNATATATAATTTGTTTTAATCATAAAATTATGCTTCATAAATTATAAATTTAACAATAAAGATATGGTAGAATAAATAATTATTTTATAAGTAATACAAGTTTAAAAAGCACATTTTTAAAAAGACTGAATTTTTTTATAACTGACAAAGTCTTCCTATACATCATGATGATGCATTTATTTGTCTGCCAATCTTTACTGTAAATATCAAAGTACAAAGCCTTTATGCTTTAATAAATAGAAAATGTACAAAATTTAGACAACACTTAAAGTAAAATTTGTTCTTCTTTAGTAGTAATCAAACTAACTACTCATTTTAAATACTCATAATAAAAAAAGCACTTAAAATTTTTTATAAAAAAATGTTTTAGTAGAAAGAAAAAATTTCTCAATGTGGATGTTTTGCAATTTTTTGTAAAACTAGAAATATCAAAAGATACAAAACAGTATAGTCATTTTGTAATATAAAAATTATTTTTAAAAATCTAATAATTATTTTATCAAAATTTTTAAAAATAAATTTAAAATATGGATAGTAATTACTAAATTATCACAACAATAGCTCTAATGTCAAATTACCGATATATAAAAATATTCTTTCAAATAATTTAATTTTTTTGTAATTTAGAAATTAATCATGATTAAAGGTGCTAATTAAAATTATATTATTATATTATTATACGAATGCTTTATTGTAGTAAGAAAAAATCTTGTTACAGGGGGTTAGCATTAGAGATTTACAAAAGATAATTAATACTTATTTAAACATTTTTTAAATATTTGGTTACATAATTTTTGATAAACATAACATATTAATCATTCAATTTACAACATCATATTTCAAAATTTTTAAAATATGAACAAAAAAGTTATGAATATTATACATTTTACATAACGGAATTTTTTCTAGATTAGTTCTGAAATTTTCTTCTTGACTTAAATCAAAAATTTCTTTTAATTTAAATTTACATTGCGCTTCTTCAATCTTTGGACACTCAATAAGAATATGGTAAATATTAAAAGATTCAGACTTGCACCAGTAGCATTTCTTGGAAAAATCAATATATACATTGCCAATCAGTAACGAATTGTAATTAAGACGTATCTGAATCAGCGTGCGCTTAATATTTAAATTAGTATTTGTTGTAATAATATTCGAACTTGATGGAAAATGTAACATATTTTGATACCAATAGTGATATGTCGAATTTAAAATGGAATCTTGATCCTTGATAACAGATTGAGATAAAGCAGAATTCATCATTAAGGAGTATGCGTGTTTACAGTTGTCTTCGGTTGAATTGAGTAATAAAGTAGAAATTCCATAAGATTGTATTATTTTAACGAATTTTTGATACCACGAAACATTTTTAGTTGATAGGCTTCCATTTTGGTTGCTTATTAATTGAAATAGAAATTTAATATTATCGTCATCAGTATTTAATATGCGAAGATAAAATTTGAATAAACGTTTCAAAAAAAATGGAAAAAGTTGGAATCTATTAGTCTCTGATCTAATTGCATAACCTGGAACCGTGCGTTCAATATGAAGTACTTTACGCAGAAAAATGATATGGAATTTTTCCAAATATTTATAATAGTCTAATGCCCAAACAGGACTGGCATAAAAAAATACTGGAGCAATAAATGAATGAAACATTTTCAAATGAATTTTTAGGTTGGAAATCCTTAGCTTAGATGATAAATAAATAACATTATTTATAAGTTGATTAATTTTACTAGTAAGATAATTTAAATGGTATTGAAATTGGCCGTTCCAGTTAAAGTATATTCCCAAATATTTTATTTGATTTACTACTTCAATCGGTTTATTATTTAGA
>NW_019384738.1:0-44259 GCF_000671375.1 Centruroides sculpturatus | reverse complement strand
AATATTATAGTTACATTGAATTGTACATCTTAAAACAGTAATTAAAAATAAATTCAATAAAATATTTTTACACACATTAATGTTAGCATTAATTTCACCCATGTATTTTTATCTGAATTTTTAGCCAATTCTCTCTTTGTTGCTTGAAAATTTAGCAATAATAGCAGCTTGTTGGTATATAAAAAAAAAACAAAATAATACAATTTGAATGAATACTAGTATAGAAAATAATTTTTGATATGGTATATTTGCAATGACTACTCAAAGATCATCATCTAACTTAAAAAGTTTTTTAATTATTCAAAATAGAACTTTTAAAATTAAATCTGAATTATAATTTTTTAATTTAAAATATTATTATTAAATATTTTGGTCTATAGGAAGAATTTTTGTCAGTTAACTATCAGACACTGATTCAAAATATTACAAGAATGATACATTGTTTATTATTCATCAGAAATGATAAGGACAATTGAAAATATTTAAGTAACATTCTTGAACTTCTTAAACTGCTCCTATACAAACATACTTAAAATATTAAGTATGAGGTCATTACTCTAATTATTTAATTGACATAGGAATTACAGAATTATATTATTATTCTTAAAATTATTATTTAAAAAATAATAATTTTATATTAGAATATAAATTCAATTATAAAATTATTCTCAAAATATTTTAATCTGCATTATGTTATCTTACAGAATTCATTCTAATGGAAAGGAAGAAATTATATAGTTTCAAGGATGGAAAGCAGATGCTTAATCATTGTCAAAATACTTAAATTAAAATTAATAAAAATCCATTTATTCTAATAATTACATAGATGAATATGTTAATTAAATATATTATACACATATCAAAAGAAGAAAGATGTTTGTTCAAAAATTTTTTGTTTTGTTTCTACGTTCTGTATATAATTATCAAAATAAATAATTACATTACTAAGATATATTTTTTAATAATTAAATCTTAATATTAAAATACAATGTTCATTATATTAGATAATAAATCTGCATGTAGATTAATTAACCTCAAAATATGGATAGTAATATAAATGGCCATTATTATTTAATGGACATAAATATTTACAGTTTGAGATAATTATATCTCAAACTGTACTAATGTGAACTAGGAAGACAATTTTATGACTGTAAAGGTTTTGCTTCATAATCATCAAATTAATTCTATAAACTCAAATTAATTTAGTAAACATATATAATTAATACAACTATTTCATCAAATTTTGAAACAGTTCCTTTTAATTAACTTAAAATATTAATTTATATCAATTTCAATTTGTTATATATCACAACAAACATATGAAAAAAAATTTCCATCAGCTATTTATTAAAAGATAATGATAAAAATTATTTTTTTGCTGAAAGATACATAAAATTTATAGGAATTATTACTTTTTATAGTAATATTTTGTTTTTGAAAAACAAATTTAATTATCATTTTATCTTATAACAACAAATTATACTATATTGAAGCATGAAGAAGACTTGCAAGAACAAGATTCCAGAAACAAAATATATAGAATAATAACATATTGGCAACACTTAGTTTAAAGTTTCCCTCCTGTTGCTTTAGAGGAAGATGCTAACTCATTGTGGAATCAAACAAAAATTCTCTGTTAATCTCAGAATTTCAAAGTTGTTTCTGGCTAAATTTGTTTTGATGATGATGACAAAAACCCTCACTACAATTGAACATTTGAATTTAGTATAAAAGTTAATAATAAAACTTTTTTTTTCTTTTTTACAAATTTAAATCTTTAAATAGTAATTTTAAATAATAATATTTTAAATTTTAAATAGATTTAAAGTAATAATTTGATAAAACTGAATTTCATAGTCTCCTAGAACTTTATCTGATATTCCTATCACAATAATAAAAAAAAAACATTTGCAATAAAGTAACTCTTTACAAATTGATAACTTTTTAAAAAATAATTTTATCAGGGAAATGCCACAAATCAATTTATTGTTATGCAGAATATTTTATTTCTATTAGTGCGGTACAGGTAATTTGAGTTCCAAAGAAATTGTTCTCAATCTAAATATAGATAATTACTCTAAATATTTCATAAAAAATCCATTCCAAAATGAATGGATTTTTTTATGAATATATAGAATTTTATAGAATGGATGTCAATTTGACATCCATTCTATAAAATTAAATATAATTGATATATTTCTTCATACAATCCATTATTACAAAAATTATTTCCTTTCTCTTAATAATTTTTTTTAAATTCCTTTTCTTAGAATAACTGTTTTTATTTATTTATTTATTTACTTTTTAAAAATAATTAAATATCATCATCATTTTAATGATGTTACGTATTGCTGAATTACATCAGAATATCATGCAATATAAATAATTACAAAATGAGTTAGAGTAAACAACAAAATACAAAAATTATTTAGTACACAAATAACAAAATGATTTTGGATAAAAACTGGTTTTTAAAAGTAGTTTTAAGATGTTATACAATGATTAACAAACATAACCTACAGTGAATTATATAACATCCATTTTTTTTACTATAAGAAAAATTATATTTAAAATAATATCTTAGAAAATTCTATATTTACAATAATATTTATTTAAAATAAATATTATTGTAAATATAGAATTATGTATATTTATTTAATAAAATGTATATTTATTTAAAATAAATATTATTGTATTAATTATAATTATAATTATATTTAAAATAAAATGTGAACTTGATTTGATTATAAAATGTGATCTTTGATTATTAAGAATTTCATTTCCATTTCCACTATAATTATAGAAATGTTGTTTAATCATACATATTTGTATAATATAAAGTTATCCACTAAATTCAATATAAAATGATAATGATAAATACTTAAAATTTTTTTATAATATATTTTCTATTTCATATTTAAAATTGCAACTAATATTGCAACTTTTAATTATTAGAATTATAGAGCTATAATAAGTTATGCAATAGGTTTCCATAACTTACTTTCAATCTTGCATTAATAATTCCTGGAAATAATATAATTATGTTTAAATCCAAACGATTGTTAACATTGACTGGTAATAAAGAACAATTTAAATAATGAAACATTTAATTTTTACAAGGCAATTTTAAGTAAAAGTAAAATTCTATATATTTAAACTTTTTAATACATTATTGAAAATTAGTAAAAGAAAACTGCATTTTAATTGACTTTTCTAAATTAATTAATAAAAAATCCAAACATTAGTTTATTTTATATTAAAATTAATTTTCAAGTTAAGCTTTTCTTGGATTTATACTATTATTATTTTAAAATATCATAATCAATTGAGCTAAAAAAAACAAACTATTTTTTGTTTAAAAGTAATTAAATATATAATTTTTATATTATCTAGTAAGCATTTTCTCTTATAAATTAAAGCAATATACTTTGTAAGAAAACAAGAAGAAAGTTATATATAAAATTTGTTTTTTTTAATATAATATCAAAATAACTTCTTATCAAAAATAATTTATGTTTGTAAAACTTCTGAAGTACAATATATTTTAAGTAGCATATTTGATAATAGACAAAAGCTTTGAAAATAGAAGTTAACTTTTAAAATGAAAATTTATTTTTTATGAACACATGATTTATTTTAATTATGATGGAAAAACATTACTGTATTTCTATGTTTTCTTTGTGTATATGTTATGGACAAAGTGATTAATCGGGCATTATTCATAATGCCCGGTCATTATAAATAATGACCAAAAAGGGAGCACAGTGTGATACATATTCATTAATTTATCAAATTGACCGGTCATTATGAATACTGCTATCACCTGGTCGGGCAAAGTGATAATAATATGTTGAAAAGCGATCATCCGACATACACGGATAATAATACATTGAAAAGCAATCATCTGACATACACAGATAATAATACGTTGAAAAGCGATCATCTGACATACACTAGCCAATTGGCACTCTGAGTTGCTGATTGTATCGTATTGAGTGTGTATTGCATTTAGTACTGAATTTTAAATTGTGTGACATTTTAATTCGATTAAAAAAATCTCCACTTATTTCATTTAGAAATATTTATTTTTTGTGAATTATTTCAAAGTATTTAAAAAAACATGTAATCTTTTAAAACTAAGTACTATTAACTATATTAATTAAATGGTAAAATTTTACCTATGTGCACCGTAATGGCGGCGGTTGTAACTGTTTGTGCTCCCAATGGATTCCTCCCGGAGGGAAGCCACCAGCAGGCCGCTGATTTGTTAACGTCACTAGATATTGATACATACTAGTTATTGACACGTGTTCAAGAACTACAGTGAATCAATATCTAGTGACGTTAAACAATAAGCGGCCTGCTGGCAGCAGCTCTCCTCGAAGAATCCATCAAAAGCAAAAACAGACGCGACCGCCCTAAATTCAGTACTAAATGCAACACGCACACGCAACTCAGATGCGAGCGCTGATTGGCTAGCGTATTTTGGATGATCACTCTTTGATGCATTATTATCACTTTGCCCGACTAGATGATAGCAGTATTCTTAATGACCGGTCAATTTGATAAATTATTGAAATTTATTACAATGCCCAATTTTGTTGTTCATTATTCATAATGACTGGGCATTATGAATAATGCCCATATTAATCACTTTGTCCATAAGATATATATATCTCTTATAGATGAGATAAAATCCGCAATACAGTCCACAAGGATACCTAAAAATCCTCCTATTATTTTTAAGAAACTTTTATAGTATCAAAAGCATTTTTTTCATTTTGGCCTTTTATTTTTAATAATGGTTACCACAGAGATGTCACTGAATAGTCACTGTATCAGTATATTTATGTTTAATTTAAACTGACATAACAGAGCAATGTTCTTATAAGTCAAAGCAAGCTGGCACATAGGAGCATGTTCTTATAAGTAAGGTATGTTCTTTAAGCAAAACAGGATGTGTGTTTCAAAAAGGAGAAAACAAAAAATTTTCACTATATAATAGCATGTTGTTATTTGCATGGAAATATACTATATAACTTAATTACAAGTATTTATTTTTAAATATTAAGATACTCGTACACAAATTCGTATTTTAGATGTAACTAATAAAAATATTTTAAGTAGAAAAAGCTTAGTTTTGCAAAGTATTGGCATAATATGGATTTTGAATGAAGCAGAACTAATCCAAAATGTTTCTGATTAACAAAATTTGAAATGAAAAACAAGAACAAAGAACAGTCTCAATCTAGATTATTTATAAAAAACTTTAAGAATTGGGATCAATCCCAATCTCTTATGACAACAGAAAGATTATTTCATTTATATATTCTGTACTGTACATATTTTAAACCAAATAGTCTATATGCTGGTACTAATATATATCACAAAATTATAAACATGTGTTAACAGTATATTAAGATTTTTTTGTGTAAGAAGTGAACAATTTCTTTTTAATGCATAAATACTATATTTTATTTTAAAGAAAAATAAATGTATACATTTATCTTTCATAAGTATACCATATTTTCTCAATTAAGCTCCAGGGGAGTTTATTTTTAAAATGTGCACATTCCCAAGGGTTTATTTAAAATCCTAGAGTGTTTTTATTTATTCATTTATTTATTTATTTTATTTATTTTTTATTTTTTTGAGGACAACAGGAGACATGTGAATAAACATTAAAAGAAATATCTTAATTATTTGTACAAATTTGGAACTATCAAAATAGTTTAGTGTATTTACAAGTTACAACTACAAAATCTGAAATAATTACCATTTTTGTACGGAATTCACTGTCTTCAAATTTGGTTGTTATATCATCATTTGTGTCATTTCTGTTGTTCATGTCAGAAACAGAATCTTAACTACAACCACAAGGTAATTTTCTTAATTACCTTGTAGTTGATAAAGATCATATGAACTTGATTGTCACATTCCTTAGAAATTCTCATTATTGTTAATATACTCCTAATATGCACTTATATAAACAAGTTTTAAAAAGAATGTGTAACATTAATGTGTACAAACAAATGTTGGCTGACTGTTGCTGGACATTGATTTCAGAAACCAAAAGTATGTCACAAACAAAATAAGGCAAGAAAAGCTTTTTAAACTTTAGTATAAATCTGTATCTTTTTATTTCCAATAAAATTAATAATAAACAAACTGGCTTTTATTTTCTTATCCTGACATGACAGAAATATTTTGTTCTTAGTTTAATCATGATAAATAAGAGATAAAACTGAAATAAGGCATAAAAGATCAAGAAAAATTATGAAACTTAAAAGTGTTTTTGATTTCAAGAGCACAGAAGTTGGATTATGTTACCAAACATAAACAATTACAAATGATCAGTAACTCTGTCAACATGTTAACTGTTTGAAATCTGAACTCTTAATCATTGCTAAAACAATAAACTCACAAGAATAGTTATAAAGAACAGTTTAATTGTTTACTAAATATAAAAGGAATTGTAATTAGAACTGTACAAACTTTACTATTTATTTCATTTTGTTTATAAGAATTTTATCCAAATAAAAAGTTTGACCTTGCAACATATATACAGATATTTAGTTTAGGTAGAGACAAAAAATAATATTTATTTTCTCTAGTATCTGTTCCATTTTTGTGATTTAATCAATTTTTAAGAAAATAATACATTGAGCTTTTTAGAGTTTGGTCCCTTATAAATTTCAAGTTTCATACATGACCTTGCAGCTAAGCAATAAAAACATTCCAAAAAAATATATCATGTATTAGGAAATTTCAAATGAAAATAGTGAGTTCTCCTGACTAGAAAATGACAAATTGTAAAATTTTTCATAATATAATAGTGTTACATATCAATAAAACCATTACCATAAGTGACATTTAATCCATGTTACATAGTAACTGCTATTACAATAATAGCATATTATAAATATGATCTAATTCTTATTGAAATGAAGATTGATTAAAATCCAAAATACAAGTGTTATATTTATATACTCAATCTGACAGCTCAAAAGAGCCATTCAATGTGAATACTGTATAAGCACTAAAGGACATTATCTGCTAACTTCTATTTTTCATTACTAAATTAAAACATTTATTAATCAAAGATTAATAATCATCAACTTAATACACCTTTTAGTCTACAAATGGACTATTATTATTCTGGACTTATCAAACATTTAATAATGAGGAGGGATGAATTAATTTGAAAAGAAAGCTTTATTTCTGAAAAAATAAAGCTGTTTCTCTAAGTTAATTCATTCATCCTAGTTATTGAATGTTTGATAAGTCTAGAATAATAATAGTCCATTTGTAGACTAAAAAGTGTATTAAACAATATTAGAATAGGAAAGTAGCTTAATAATTAACTTAATTTTTTTTTTGTATGTAGATTTAGTTCATATGAAGTATATTATGAAGTGATAAATATTCTTATGTATTGTTATTGTCAATAAGCAAATTTATCAAGAATATAATCTGCCAATCACATCTGTTTATATACTAGTTGTAGAACCATTACTGAGCCATGAACCATCATTCTATTCTACTGAGATCTGTTAAATTTAACAGAAGTCTTAGATATTTGATGAACATAAAAAGAAATGAGATAAAACTATAGAATCAATCAATAAAATATATAATCAATAACTATTATAAATTCTTATTGTAATTTGCTGATTTTTAATTATTCACTTCTATGATTTATCAATACAGTGAGTTTTTACTTAATATCATCAATAGATTCTTAGAAACTGCAATGTTAAGCAATATGATGTATAACAAAATCAATTTTACTACAGGCTAAATGATATAAACAAGGTATAATTTGGTTATTTTAATTAGATTGTGTTTGCAACTTTTAGAATTTATTTTCCACCTCATAAAATCAATTTTACTGTTCATAAAGAAATTCAACAACAATAATTACTAAAAATGTACTTGTATCTTTCTTCAACAACATTATAATAAAATGACGTTAAGTGAGGAGTTGCTGCACACTTTTACATTGTTATTAGAATTTTGTTTTATAAAAGTCATCCAAATATATTTAAAGACACAAAAGCAAAAGACACATAGAATGTAATGTGTGAAAAAAAAAGGAGTATGATAATATAGATTGACTATATTATCCTACCTTTATTTAATATTTATCAAGGCTATATAATTGTAATAATTGAATGTATTTGATAAGTCTTCGGTTTTAAGAGTAAACTCTTAACACTAGAAATTGTGCATATAACAGTCTTATCTTTCAATTAAAATATCACACTTGAGATAACAACTGATATTTCTTGACAAATATGGTATATAATTTGCTTGTGAGTAATAGAGAAAAAATTAATTTGAGAAAGCATCCCTTTTTAATAAACAATGTTCAATTAAAATCTATTAATATTTTGAAAACTAAATAAAATCTGTTTTGAAATTCTTTATAGTTTTATACGTATAAAATATTTCAGAAACCAAGAAACAAGATACAGATGTAGAAATGTTTGATTTGAATTAATGTATATAATATTCATAAATTTCTATAATCATATAGAATACTTTTTTTATGCAAAATTTCAGGCAATTTATAAATTATATTTTTAAAGAAGGTTCTAATATTAACCAAAAAATGCTCATTATCTATTGCAGTCATACCAAAACTATTCATTACAAACAATTCCATTTAGAAAGAAATTATAATTATGTTCAGTAATATTTATCAAAAGACTAATTTCAAAAATCACTTTAGTATAATTAGATTGACTTGACTCTAAAAATATTTAATTGAAGTAAATTAGTACTTATGTAGTAATTATGAGTGAGCAAACTAAATATTATCCTCTATGTTTTGAACTTCTTATTTAAAACAACAAAACATCCTTTTCTTCAGCCTGTATTTTTGACTTTTAGAATATTTTGAACTTTTGTTCTATGAATTAACTAATTTTCAAATAAATGATTTAATTCTTTCAAACCAAATAACAAAACACTTGCTTAAAAACTGGATTAGATAAATGTTAACATAATAATAAATATTGCAATACATTTACAAATTTTTCAGAAAATTATTATTAAGCAACAAATACTAACATGAAATTTTAGAAAATGAAATTATAAAAATTTATAAGGAAATATATCAAAACTGTTCCTATATTAGTTAATTCACTTTTACTTTTGTAACTTTTATTAGTAATTTTGTTGATGTTTTTATTTTGTTTTTAATTTTGTTGATGTTTTTACAGTAAACAGTTCAAAGGAACATTTAAAAAAAGATACAAGTTTTGGTGTTCTGGCCAAAACAAGAGAGAACCAAAATTTTAAAACAAACTCTCATGATAATTGGCAATATTGCACCATTTATGCTGCAATACTGCTAATTTTTATTTTATAAATCAGTACATTTATAGTTACATAAGCAAGACTATCTCTGCTACTTGCCATTGATACTTTATTATGGGATATAAGCCAACTTATGTGTATGAAAAAAACCATGCATCTAGATAAGATTTTTATAAGTCTTCAAAATTTGTCTTCTGTAGCACAAAATAATTTGTGAAAAAATGGGGTCAAAAGAGGAGATTATTTGTAATTCTTTACAGTTATGGGATTATTTTTTAATGTTTATCATGATATAAATTATGTTGCCAAAATGAAATTATTCTCAGAAACTAAGAACATATACCATACACACTCAATTAGACCCATAGGTTTAAATTACTCTCGAAGGCTTTAATAAATTCACATCCCAGTTGCATTTAAAAAATAAACCTACAATACTTGAATAAACCCACATCTGGGTTTATTCAAATCACATTTTCTAAGATAAGGATTACTGTAAATAATCTATTGAAAGCTGTGATTGTAAATTGTTGTGTTGCATTTCTTGTCCATTATGTTACTTTTTTAGAATTACTTTTTGGTTTTCATTTAATGACTCCCAGGGGGTGGCCCTAGGGCAGTGTGAATGGTGTGACCGCATCAGGTGCCATCATAGGGGACATGCAGAAAATGCAATGATAGATTGTCTGCGCAAAAAGTAAAATCCAAATTACCTTATTACTACTTAATCCTACCCTCCAAAATAAATTCTATACAACATTGAGCTGGGTTGTGCACATTTCAAAGGTATACACATATAGCATGAAATTCGCACTTAACATTTTAGACTGTTAACCTTTTCAAACAAATATTGTTTCTTTTTACTGTTATTGTTTCTCATCCATACTACTACTATGCTAATCTTTTGGAGGTCTGAGTTTTTAATTATGTAAAAAATGTATGTTATCTTTAGTCTCTATGTACACTTTAGTCTCTACAAGAGAGGGTGCCACAATGAGATTTTGTACCACCTGAAAACCTTGCTAGGGCCTTCTCTGATGACTCTGCCAGTCACTCACACTAACACACACAAAAACTAATTTTGAAAAAATAAATCTACAGATTTGAATAACCCACAGTAATTCTAGTGCATTCAGTAATATATGTTTCATAGTACATTCTAGTAAAACTAAATTCTTTATGAAATATATATAATACAGATTACAAAAAATTCCTTTTAATAAATAATTGCAAGTAATCTTTGAAAATTTCATATTTCATTTTCAAATGTGTATCTTAACCAAAAGTGAAATAAAAAAAATTTAAAAACAGAATATCTTGTCAAGATTCATTCTGGCATCTATGATTCCTCTTACTTTTTGCACGGTTCCTCCACAATTCTACCATAGTGTTTATAGTTTCTGGCAGAAACAATTCTTGCCAAATCAATAATTTTATATTAATAGAATATAGTTTTTTGTTAAAGAACATTCTCTAATATTACAAAAATAAATATAAAATACAATTTAATGTACATAATTTAAAAAAAAAATTTACTTACTTTAATAATATTCCTGCTAGGATTTCTATTGTCGGCACCAACGGATATCTTCAAAAAGGCATGAACACCAAAACTGGCCTGTAACTTGGCCAAAACTTTGGTTCTATCCCAGGAAGGTTTCATGGCAGAATTGATGATGTCCCAACCTCCCACTTCTCCTATGGATTGCATCAACAGCTGGAAAGACCAGAATTTGATTTCTGTCTCCTTCATGCAAGCCGAATAGAAGAGCTTGACCTTCTTGTCGGCAGCCTCGTCGTTCTGCTCGTCACCGACCAGATCGATCAGGTGCCTGACATCCAAGAAAATGCCGCTCCGGACATTGTCTATCAGAGAATGGGAACCAATCTCGGGCGAGGGAAACCGAGCCATCCAATCTCTGCAAGAGTAGGTAAAAAAATCGGAACAGGGATCCACCGAATCATTCATATTGGAAACAACCTCTGCCGCCGCTCTCAGACACCGACTGTCACTACAGTAGGCGGGAATCTCACAACCAGACTTCCCTAACAGAACTGCCAGAGTTATGATGATAATGAAGAAGATGATGAGCATAATGCATAACAATATGATAACCAATCTGAAATTATCCGAGGCAAAGGTCTTAGTTCTATTACCGAATTCGGTCAAGCGACTCTTCCAGTTCCCACCATTCTCTTCTCTTTCGTTACTTGGAGACTCCATACACTTATCGTTTTCTTTCGGTTCTTGTTTTTCCGGATCGTATGTTGCTTTAGACATAATAATCACAATCAACTTCGATACTTTTCCAAATTTTATCTAAAAGAAATGAACGATCTTTACTTTCTGAATATCAAACGAGTAATTAGAATTCAGAGAAACGTTAACCAGGTATTTAACTCACTTTTATAGATCCTTTTCTCGGTTTTTATCTAAAGAAGGTGGATCCACTCGCAACACTGCGACTATCAACTACCTGAAGAACGTGGAGGATCCCTAACTCGACAGATTATTGGTTAGAGATGGTCACGTGAGAAAAACTTTTCTCCAATCTGGCTTTAGTTCGCTGATTTTCGATGTGGAGACACGCGAAACTTGTCGGGAACGCTGTGTATGTATTTAATAATTCCGTCCACTCATTGACCTTGTCTTAAATACGAACAACGTAAACTATTTTCTCAGTAATGTTTCGGAAACGCCCACTCGAACTAAGTCACTTCCCTCATTTCCGTCTTTGACTTCGATGAGTAATATTAACGTCCTCGAATATCGATATAGATCGATTATCGGCCGATCTAGTTCGATCTCGTCTAGAAAAGTACAAACATTATATCGTAAACGGGTAAAACTCTAATCGGAGGGTCCTCAAGATCATTGAATTCCAAAATGCACGAAAAGGTTCAAAGAACAGCGGTCCAAAATATGACCTTTCGCCCCCAAAGTTATGATGACGTCACTTCCGATTACCTTTGAAAACCGACCGACCGACCGATAATCGATCGAAGCGGTCAATATTCTAAAACTCGAATCAGAGCCTAAACCGGCGATGAGAATCATTTGAAGCGTTTCACTATATTTAACGAGATATTTCATTACTTAATATTGCAATTTTAAATATAAATTATCGCCTATAAACTAGATTTTTTAAAGTTTTATTTGCTGGATAATTGAAAAACCGCAGGGTGCCATTTGAGGAGATTTGTTTTATATCTGACGAACGGAAGTGGCGAGCAATAGAGGAAAGTTACTTTCGATAGTAAGAATGACGTTTCTGACCTCACCTTTCGAATGAGAAAGAAATGAATAAGTGCGGTGACATCACTAATTATTCATAGAAACGTATTTCGACATTGGTTTGTAAGCAGCATGAGAAGTTTAGTTTTATTTTAGTCATGTCCATAGATTTCAGGTTGTTGATCCACAAGAAAGTGGAACGAAACTAAATTATACCGACGACAAAAAACAAAAATAAATTGTAAGGTAATCGAAACAAGAGAAAAGTAAAGAATGAAATGGACGATGCCTTCTTGTCATTCGTCACGTTTCGGTCACGGGTCGAAGGTCGTCGTCGATGGGATTAATAGAGTACGTCGACACCTACTTAACGTGTCATTGGTGTCTTCTCGACAGACTTGTGGAACTCGTTAAAGAAATTAGAAGACACTTCTTTACACGAATTTTTCAATTTCTTGTTAGAAACATATTTACACATGTTAAAAATTATGTACACATTTTTATAATTATGGAGAGAAGAATTAAGTATTAAATATGTCAATCAATACTTTTGTCATCGTCTCGTTTTATTAAAGTGAAAATATTTTCTGAAAAAATTGTCAAATTTCTGATAAGTTCCAGTAGAATATTCTTTCCTCGTGGTTATTAGGCTAATGATAACATTGATTTTTTTTATTGTATTTTTCTGGAGATGCACTTCATTTGGTTCATTTCCTCGAAACCATGAAAATAACCGGTTAATCAATATTGTATATTCTATATCTTTCCCTATTCTATTATGTTGTGCTTACTCCGAAACATTTTCATACACCTCGTATCACTTAAGGGATCGACAATCGATATTACTTTGACTTTCCTTATAGATAGAGAAATTGGAAAGAAATTTATGGGAAAGATTTTTCTGTTTTTAACGTAATTGTTGGGGTAATCGAATCTCTCGTATTTTATGAATACTGCTACAAGAATGAGCAATAATTCGGGAAAGTCCCGAGACAGAATTAGTTGATCCCGCCATTGGATAATAAGGCCTATAGTGGAAGTAAGTTTACACTTAACATCGTTATTAAAATATAGGTTATCTGAAAATTTTTATTTTTCAAATCACCTGTTTGATAATTCTATCACTCTATTGTCTTTCGATACCTTCCGGTAGAAAGCAACACTAATATTTTCTAGATTATTGGAGTTTTTTGGACAAATTCGGTTCATTTCCTAGAAAAAAATTGATATATTCGGAACACGTTTTCGATTAGTAGCGTTATTATTATAACTACACGTCCTATAAATACGTTTTTAAGACATCTACACTCGGCGTCACACCTCGTAAATTTATTTTGTACCGATTTATATTCGTCTCGTTTGTCGATGTCGAAGCGTGTTAACCCAATTAAAACAAACGTAAAGTTATAGAATATCCTTTATTTAAATTTAATGTGTCGTCTCGTCGGTCGAATGGTATTTCGTTGACATTCCTCACTTAAAACAAATTAGTTCCTCTTATAAAATAAAAATAAAAAAACCGCAACAAACGTGACTCACGTTTAACTAAAGACACTGAAAAAACTCTCGTGGCAATAGAATTTTTTTTCAATTACATTCTTCTTTAACGGTTTATGATTTGTTAGGAGCTTACTATTAATTACTTATGGAATTCATTTTCTAAAAACGAAGTTTGCTTCTTTCTATAATGAAAGGCGATGAATAGAACAGAAATCATTTGTTGAGTTAATAAAATTCAATTTTCTTTTCTTTTTTTTCAAAGTTCTAGTCGCACCAGTTAAGGTTTTCTAGTTCCTTTCAAAGCGGAAATTCTCGATTTAACCATTTGTAACGATATCAACGAGTAAAGTTTCAGTTTACGATCCGTTCCAGATAAATTATAAATTGATTTCTCTGATATTTGTAGATAATACGATCGATCATTAAGAGAAAATAGAATTTTCTAAATTCCAATGATTTCTTTTAATGGTTAATTTGAATTTTGATACGTAGTCGAACTTACATTAGGCAAAACTGATTGAGAATGTCACGCTTCAAAATTTTAATATATAGGCTTATACATACATAAAGATGCTAAATAAACTTTTATATATTCTTCGATTCCGTTTCGTCATCGAATATTAATGATTGTTTCTCAACACGCCATGAATTTACAGGTTAATTAGCATATTTTTTAAAATGTTTTAGGTCAAAGTTTAGTCATTCGATGGGCGTCATTGCAAATTCTTGGTTCTAATATACAGAAAAGTGTGTTAATTTCGTATTTCGAATGGTAACGAAAATTGTATGCAGTATATCATATAATAAAATTTAAAAGGATACGATCAACAATATTTGCTTAATTTATACTTATTAACGTTTATTAAATTTCCTTTAAGGACAATCTGCTACTGTCCATTGTTGAATGTAGTGTGCTGGGAGTATAAAAATACACAACACTTCACGTTCGTCGTATGTCGAAACACGAAACAATTTCGAATTGTTTGGTGTAAAGCATTGATACAAACGAAGCGAGTGGTAGGTCGACTGGTCGAATTCTGGAAACGAGTAAAAAAAAAGCGACTGGTAGAAACGAGAATGTCAACATTGAAGTGATTTTGCTACGAGTTGCGACCTCTCGAAGGACACAACATCCCGCTTGGGTGTCCGATTTCCAGTGTTGTAATTTATTACACTAAAGAACCTATCAAAAATCTATAGTCGACGTTTAAATGAAAATTGTTGAATTTGTTTCTACATTTATATAAGAATGTAAATTATATTCCGTTTCATAAACACAACTAAAATGTACAGAAATAAAGAAATGGGGGTTTAAAACATTTCCGGATCGACGTAACGTTATAAAGACGAATGAGATGAGGGTAGACATTTATTTGATCTTCCGGCAAGGAGCTAATTGTTTAATGTTTCGCCTTTTCTTCGAATTTTTGTTTAGGAATCTCCCTCCTCGATTAAATTCCTAGTAGAAATATAGTATGTCTTGAATGGTCTTATGTACTATTGTTATAAATTATTATTAACCTCCGTCGTACAGAAATTAACTTTTTTTTTTAAATGACAACTTGGTAGTATTATTACAAAGGAAAACATCACTCAGATTTTACAGGAATTTATACAATTATTATAACCCATTCAAATTCTGGATAACTCTGCATAACATCACACCTATATTTGTGCCCTTTATTCAGTTCCATACAATTTTTGTTACATAAATGAAACATTTTTAAATTGCTATATTTTTTTCTGCATTAATTCAGAAAATTCTGCTATTGTTCTTACTACAGCAATATGGCATGCAATCTCGTTAGTTTTAAATGGATTATGATACGTATTAGGCTACATCATTGATTTATTATTCTAATAAACTATTTATAAACTGAATTTCTGCCTTATTTCTATTCTAATTTTTAAGCTTATTTAAACTTGAAAATAATAATTTAAATTTTTAAAAGATAAATTTACATTTTTTAATAATAAAGTTTTAGTCAGATATTTAACAATTTTTATAATACAGATTTTTAACTGTATATTGTTAAATATATTACATTGCTTTATACAGACACAATATAGTGACTTCTTTCAAACACTTGGCAGATTATTCATCTTTTATTCGGTTGGTATAACACAACTGTAAATATATTACAATTAATGAGAATATGTGTAACACTTAAAACCTGTATTATATCACAATATATTTTAAAGTTCTTTATTTGCATAACCAAAATTGTTGTATCCAACTGAATAAAGGGTGCAAATGCAGGTGTAAGATGTAGAACTACAGAAAATTTGGATGGACTATAATTTTTGTTTGAAAGGTGGGTAAATTAAACTTTTTGATGGGAAAATGTGGGAAAATGAATGGTACATTACTTTGAAAAAAACACAGTTGGGGGTGCCAACTTTACATTCCTGATTGATTGATCTGCTTTCTAAAAAGTTAGAAAAATGATTAATTGCCTAACAATATAAAACACCTCTACATATCAAAATACATTATTTTAATATGTAGGCTTTTTTAGATTGTCATTGACCTGGACATATTGTGTATGTTTTGAGATGAAATTTTTTACAGCTAAATTCTGATTTATAATAAACAAATAGTATATATTGTACTGATATTCTGATTATAGATATTTCTATTGACAAGTGTAACCTCTATTTTCTATCACTATCTTCTAATTTTTTTTGGTTTCTATTATTTTTCTGTAAGGTCACTGCCTGAGTTTTTCCACTTTCCCATATATTTCTTATTCAGATTCTAAATAATTTTAAAATTTCTCCAATACTTTTGTTTTGGCATTATGTAAAATTTCAAAATCAATATGGATTCTTTCTGGCACGAAGAGTTTTTCAATTAGTTCTACATTTTTACAATTGATAAAACAAACTGTATAAAGGTTGGTCAAAAAGTTTTTAAAAATACCATTATTACATTAATACTGTATTTGTGTTTAGGTCATAATGGTCCCTTGATGTGCCTTCTGTTCCTCTGTAAGCACCTATAGAATCCATGATGAACAGATTTTGGGGTACCCCATAACATACTTGATAGAACAACACTCCAACAAGAAATGTGTAGCTCCTGGAATAACTAGCAATATTTATTAGTCTATAGTATTATTCATGCTCTTATGATGTCAACAATAGAGAGGTTGCAACAGTTGACATTTTCATCGTGAAAACATGAATGTCGGATGTTCAGCGCCACCTTCCTGTAAGACTAGAAGTTTGACAATGGCATTTGGAATGTCAAACATGATTCCACTGACATTCCAAACGCCACTGTCGAACAGTCTAAGAAGTCTTACAGGAAAGCAGCACAGAACGTCCAACATTCACATTTTTGTGACAAAAAAATCAGCCACAACCTCTCTAATGACATTTAGCACCATGAACATCATACATTACATATTCACTTTAAATTGGTTGAAGTTATAATAGACTGGAAAATTTTTTATTTATTTCACCTAATAAAGACTAAAATGTCAATTACAAAATGAACTGTTTTGTATTTATTTTTTAAGTTTAAAAGACATTTTTATCAATGTTATTATGCAGCATAATGTTTGATCAGTTAAATACAATAAAATAATTATGAGAAGGATCACTTATGAAAACTGGCAAACTCTATTTTGCTATTTTGAGATGAAGATTATAAACATTAGTTAATCAATTTAAATAGTCTTGATTGTATTTTATTTTGTACAAATATTAATTTGTCTACATTTACAAAGCTGTGGAACAAAATGGCAGTAAAAGTATAAATACATTTTAGGAATAGGAATAATTAACTCTCTGAATTCAGGGCAGCTATAAATTCTTCTAATTTTTCTTGGATTTGACGTACACGTTCTGTAGAAAGAAAATTAAAATTACCAAACTGAATCAAAGTTTTGCAAACTTACAAAAACAAATAATTACTGAGTTCTTCTGCCAATAAAACTCTTCTCCCAGTTATTAATTGGACTTTCTTCTGCTGATCTTGACCATAGTCTTCAAGTACTTCCTTGATTTGTTTTTCGACTCTCCATGCTAGATTAAGAATTATAAGTTATTGTATCTATGATTAAAGTTTTCATCAGATGGAGTCAAAATTAAATATTTCCTTGCCTTCCTGATTCATTATTTGCTGTCGTAAAGAATTAGTAGTTGCTTCGACCATTCGTTTAATTCTCCAAAATAACACAACTTCATTACACTCCAACTAAAGAGTTATTTTAAAATGAGATGCAACATACATAGAAAAACAATTATATTTGTTTTCATATTCAAATTGTCTGTATTTAAAAATTTTAAATTTAAAACAGTTCATAAAATTATAATATTTCATAAAGTTCATAATGTTTTCACCTCTGAATCAATGCCCTGATGATACAAGTAAAATCCTTTCCGACATTCTCCAGCTTTATTTAATATATTTTGCAAAACAAATTGTCTGTAGATTGGATGCCATGTTTGTTTAATCTAGTAAAATAAATTCATAAAAAAAGATAAATTAAGAAATATAATTTTCATTAAGATAGATGTACTAAAGTACAATTTACATATTCATTGTCGACATCTATATTTTGTGACTTCAAATTTCTCCTCACAGTTATAAATTCATCTGAAGTTAAAGTTGGTCCATGATCCTACAAAACCAAAAATAACGTTTAATATGGTAGCAGCTGTTAGTTTCATAATTCAGATATACACATAATATACACATTATTGTCAAATACAAACATATTTTTTCTAAAACAAGATAAAACAGAATATTAATTTTGTCTTTGATCTTTTAATTTTTATTTGGAATGAAATTCACTATTAAGATTTCATTTATATCCTATCTAGATATGAAAAAATAACAAGAGTTATATAAATTTCAGAATATTTTATTCAAAATACAGGTAGCCCTCGGTTTACGCTGCAGTTCCGTTCCTACAAAAGCCGGCGCAAATTGAATCGGCATAAAACAAACCCATATTTACAGTGAGGTATAGGGTTAGGTTCCACATAAGTGAAAAATACCCAAATAATTTTGTTTATTAATACAATATAATACAAAGTACAAATAAATTTAATTTTTAAAATGTATTNATCAACATGTCATTCATTGCTTGTTCATTACATTGTTGCAGCTAATCTGATTTAGTACAATCAGTCATTCTTTCAATGAACTTTATATCCAAAGATAACTTTAAATGAAAGAATTTAAATAACCACAATGTAAATAATTTATTTTTATCATTTTTAATACTCTGTTTAAATTAATTTTTCCTCATATTCATTTCACAAAATCTATTATGTTCAGAAACAAGATATCAATACATTCCTTTATATATCTAGCAGATGCAAAAATAGAAACAATTTTGGTAAATGATTCATTAGAGAATGAAGTTGGCATTTATATATATAAAAATGATCTTCATAGTATTTTAGAACACAAAATCGATGCAGCAGATAAGCTGTTCTATTGAAAAATGACAATAAATTATTTCTCAAAAACTGATCTGTATATTTTTCATTTCAATGTTTTTATTTAATAATTTATTTATGTAAATGTTGTTATTTTAGCTTGTTTAATATTTTATCATTCATTTATTTCTTATAATTACATGTACTATCTAATTTTAAACGTTTAGTTTGTACTTACTCTATCTAATTCTCTCATTCTGGGAAAATTATTTTTCCATTCTGTTTCCAAATTAAATCGTGTTGCTGTTATTTAAAAATAAAAAAACATTAATATTTAGTTAATAAATTAGATATTTCTATCAAATTAATAAATTAAATATTTTTGTTGTTTGATGACAAAAATTATTCATAATTAAAATTTTTTAAACCAATTAATTTTTCAATAATTAAAAATTCACAAATTAAAGGTTTGTTTGATAAACCTTTAATTTACAAATGAATATATTAATCATTAAAATAAACTTACTAACTAAATAAATAAGTAATCTGAACTAATTTCATTTTTAGTACATATTTATTTAATAATCAATGAATGATCATTATTATTTACATTTAATACTTTATTGTTTTTAGATTTTAAAAGTAAAATGTAATCATTGTCTCAAGTTTTTTATATCATGATTAAAATCTTTCAGTTAAAAATATTACAAAAATATACATACATATGTATGTATGTACGTATGTATATTTTTGTAATATTTTTAACTGAAAGATTTTAATCATGATATAAAAAACTTGAGACAATGATTACATTTATATATATATACCAATGAACACTATATATATACACAGTTGAGCATTGTTTATCCGAAAGTCAGTTATCCGAAAGTATTCCAGTTGGCAAATTTAAATTTTTGCTAGTGCTGTGGCGCTACAATCTTTGGCTATAACTTGGGCTACTCCAATATTTTCTTTTGTTGGTGTGTGTTTTAGCTGGCAGCACTGGCACTTTTGTGTGGTGTTTTTCTGAGCACTGTGTGTCCTGCTGAATCGAACATTTTTTATACTAGATTAACTTCTAAAGTGTAATTTTTATTTGTTTTTATATTTTTCAATATATTTATTTCGTTTGTAAAACACAAAAAAATCATTTTTAACGATACAATTATTGTAAAAAATTATTTCTTTATGTTTTACAAACGAAATAGTCACGATTATTATTTTAAAAAGCTTACGTTAAGCTTAACATCGACGAAAATTCAACACGAAGTGACACACAAAGAAGAAAAATTTTAACATCGGATACGCTAAACTATTTTTTCGTACATAATCGGTTAGCCAAAAAATAAGTTATCCAAACAACCCCAGTCCTCAATTGATTCGGATAAACGACGCTCTACTGTATATATATGGTGTTCATTGAAAAACTAATTAGAGCAATATCAATCTATTTCTCAAATTAGTATTTTTACAACTACATCTCCAGCTAATCTTTATTAAAATCTGATAATACTATTTTCCCATAAAATGCTTGGAGAATATCCATATCATAAGAAATTTTGTTTCTTATCATCTCAAAGTTAATCGGTAATCATTGAAATAAAGANGGCATTATTGTGAATCGGTGTAAATTGAACTGGCGTAAACCGAGGGCTACCTGTATAATGTAGCCCTCGGTTAATTCTTAAAGGAATTAAAGCTTTGCTTAATTTTCATTTATTTGTTATGTTGTAATGAATGTTTTTGTTATTTTTTAGCTCTAATTTTTTAGCAGATGATAATATACTTGCTCTATACTGAATTACTGTTCTTATACAAGTTAGAAGTCTAAGGTTTCCCCATTTGACCACAATACTGACAATATACAGATGTACTCACACCTAACAATATTCATTAAGTCTCTTTTGTATATTCAATTAATTATTCAATAATTTTAACAAGTTAATTAAAAATTTTAATTATATTTCTTATAAAAGTATATTTAGTAGTAAAGAGATTCACAATTTAAAGTTAAAGGAAAACTCAGAATTCAATGAAGATTTTTAAAAAATCACATAAAAATAAAATACATATAACTGAAACCATTTCAATTTCATTTTTATCAATATAAAAGCAAACAAATTCAAATTTAATGAACAAATTTTTAAAATCTTAAATTACTTTCACATTCTTTTAATATTAGTAATATAAACTATTTAATTTATATGTTATGTTTTTTTATTTTCTGATCTAATTGTGGAAACTCAGCAATTCTTTTGATTTCTTATTAATCAAAAGAATGGCTGAGTTTACACAGAATTATAAGAAATGTTTTACATAGTTTATATATGCAAGATTTCTTATATACACATTAATAATAAATTGTCAAAATATTTTAATAGCATTTCTAATACAGTAATTTAAGTAATTTGATAGGATAATTTTTATGAATTTAAAGTCATATTATCAAATTAAATTACTATAGTATAGAATACAATTTTATACAACCCAGAAACAGACTCTGTACTCAGTAATTATTTTATAAAAAAAACTGAGTCAAAAAGCATAATAAAATGTAAATTTTACATTACAGGAATTTGTTCTTAATTTATTTAACATCAGTAAATCAATGCTTTTTAAAGGATTTAAAGATTTTAAAGGAGCAAAAAATTATAATTTTGTAAATCCATTATTCAGAGAAAAAAAAAACTGATTTTGTTAAGATTATCTAGTTTATTACAAACTAATGTAGTAGCCTTTATCAGATCCCACAAATTTTATGAGTGAAAGATTCTAAGAATAAAAAAATTTATCTTTTAATTTTTGTGATAAAAATATGAAGAAAATAATTGTTTTACTGATTATTTTCAAATATTTTAAAACCTAAGTTTCTAAACTTAAGATTGAAAGAAACATGTTTAAACAATGAGAAATATTTGTATCTAACATTTTTGATCTAATTTATAGACCATCATCAGGATTCTTTATCAACAAATTAATAAATTTGAATAACTATTCCAACTAGATTACTAAATTTGAAATGTTAACATTTCTAAAAAATATCTGACAATTTGCTTGGGTTTCATTTATCATCAGTACAGGAAATCTTTGTTAGTTCAAAATATTTGCAACTTCAAATTATCTGAGATTTACATATTTCTATACAATATGCCAAATTCCACGTAACTGATGTAATTTATTAATCAACAGCTACGTATACAGTATGCTATTTTCGTTAAATAATAATGGTGTGAAATCTGTGATTTTTATGCTGATGTCGGAAAAATCTTTGTAAACAACTCTGATGAAAAAAACACTCTTGGTGAGAAGTATATCAGAGGTCACCGATTGTTTTCACACTTAGGTGGGAAAGTTGACACTTAGTTGATCGGAATGCACCGTTAGTGTCAACAAAAGTCAATCATGTGGCTCCTTTCACATGAAAAACGTATAAAAGCTTGAGTCCCTGGAAGTTCCGGGCGACCAAAGGAAGTTATACTTATTACCGAGTGCATCTTGTCTCCATACACCAGACATAGTGATCGAAAGGACATCGCAATATGACAGACAGCCATTTGAACTTCCATAATTATCGCCATTCTACCGTTCCTGCATCGACTACAATTCATACGGCCCATTCAACAAATGCATATTAGGCATATCCTCATAGAGGTATTTGTATTTTCAAGCATTGTGAACTCTCTCTCTCTCAGAATAGCTGTTAAAGCTGTTAGAGCAGCCTGTTCTTATAGTTAACTGATATTTAACCACATTTAGCCTATGTACTGTTATAGCCTAATGTATCTTAGCTTTAATATAATAATAAACGCTTGTTTATTTTGTTAAACCTGTCATCTATCGTTGTACCTGCCAGCTTAATGACGCACTCCCCACTCACTTTTTGCCCTCATAGCCATCCTACGACCGTGAGATTGGGTTTTACCAACCTTCTGCAGCGTAAGTGCTCAGAAGGGATTAACCCCTGACCCTCTGCTTATCTCACAATAACAATAAACAGCAGGTAAACAGGATATGTCCTGTAAGAGCCTCACTGGTTGCCAGATAGATTTTATAAAAAGTAAAGCAGAATTCCTTGAAATGTAGCCCAAATTATTTTTAAAGTGGCCCAAAAAATAGTAGCCTAAAGTCCTACAAATATCTCAATCTGCTATGTGTAGCTCAATCTTGAAGCCCAGTCATATTTTATGAAATAAGAGATAAAGGTGTAGTCCATATGTAAGGTGACACTTAAAAAGTGTTATTGTAAAAGCAAAGCCATATTGACAAGATTAGAGTTGTTCTTGATCTATTGTTCTCATAGCATGGAGGAACTTCAATCTAAACAAGTTAACATATGCATATCACTGTTCAGATAAAGTTTCAGTTCAAATTTTGAAGTAGCCATATTTCAAACTTAATTCCTTAACATATAAATCTCTACATCCCCGGCTGGGACAAAAATACAGTTACAAACTAATGGGGTTTTGAACTATCTGAGTTCAAATTAACAAAGATTTCCTGTAATATCATAATAAAAAAAATATTTTCATTACATTCCTGTCTGCATTAAGAAGATTCTCTAATTCCATTTTTACAGCTCGTCTGTTAATTTGGTCATCAGTTGTGTACTTCCAATAAAGCCATTTCTCTTTAAATCCTGGACCTATCATTTCTTGAATTCTTGTATTTGCTAGAATAATAATAATAATAATAAATAAATTTGAAAGATGAGAAATATAGTCCAAATTACTTAGTAAAATTTTTCAAGACTACAAATTTTAAAAGCATAAAAAATGTACTACTGTGACTATACTTGATTGTAATTTATCTTTAATTGAAGATTCCAAAAATTTGATTGACTCATCCCATTGTTGTTTGTTGTGAACTGAACGATCATCAAGAGCGTTGAGTTGAATGATTCGCTGTAGATATTTTAATATCAGATAATGTTTTAAAAGTTAAGGAAAGAATTCATCAAATTGGTTATTTAATTACTAACCAACATGTCTGCAGCTTTGTTGTCCCATTTGTGTTCTTTCAAAGCATCTCCTACAACAGCTGCTTTAAGTGGATTAAAAATGTTATCATGTTCTCTTGATGAACTTGTTTTTTCCATTAATTTCTTAAATTCCTCTTCAAGTGTCTCCCACCCTACCTATTCCATCACATTTTATTTTAAAATACATTTTATATGTATATATATATATAAAATTAAAAGTTTTACCTCAACACATTTGTTAGGAAGCATCTTGTCGGCCCACACTTTTAATTTAATATCTACAGTTGTATTGAATGTTCTACAAGAAAAAATTTAATTATTTCATTAATTAGCATAGATATTTAGATCTAATATATAGAATATTTCATTGGATATTTATGTTGTTATACTGTATATTCAGATATAAAAATTTGTATATAATAAAATGGACGTATGATAAGTTTTATTATTTGCTGACAAATATTCTCTCTTCTAGAAATATATGAGACTGTACTGCAAATTCATTCCTATGATGTTACATGATTTGTATAAATTTTTTAGTTAATAATTTCTTAAAAGCTATAATCGAAAGAAAAAATGAATAAACCAGTGATTGAAACCAATAAATTTTTATCTAACCATGATTTTGTGTGTGTGTGTATCATTTTCAAAAAAATTCAAAAACAAAATTTTGCAGAAAAAAAAATTTGATAACTTTACTAATTCTTTAAAATAATCAAATCATTAAAATATTTGCAATTCAAATATTCAATGAATTCTTAAATTTTTTATTTCAGTTCAAATTAAATTGTCAATAATCTATATATTGATTATTAAACTCAATTATTAAAAATAAATTAAATTTACATTTTTATGATTTATGTATTAGTTATTGACAAATGTCTATATTGACAATCAAAATGACAAAAGATATAAAAAATTTATGCTATTTTCATCTTTATTAATAAATTATCTTACTCGATTAATGATTTAGTGTGATACATAAAACTATATAATGGTTTGGAATTAATAAATAACTAAACTACTATTATTATATTTGTTCATATTATCTGATCATTATTTGAAGAACTTAATGCAAGAAATCCTACCCTGAATTTGTGGTTTGAGCAGCTGGAAAGAGTATATTTTCAAAAACATATACAGACATTTTCTCCCATAATTTTTTCTTCAGCACCTCTTCCCTAAAACATATATTATTTTATTACAAAAATTATCATAATTATTGAATAAAAATTAAAAAAGCAGTAATACCAATGATGTGGAGTTAGCTGACTTAGATTTACAATTTCATCCAATATTTCTCCCCTTGCTCTCTCAAAAAGTTCATCCTAAAATGGTTGAATCTTACTTTTTTATTCATTATTTGTTAGAATTTTAATTTTATTGTGTTAATCAAAGTTGTGATATTCAAAAATTAGAATTAAGAAATAATTTCACTCATATTGTAATAGGAAAATTTAATTTGTAAACTTTAAACACAGTTTAAAAGCATTATAACCACTTATAGAAAAATTAAGAAGTTAAAACAATTTTATAAATAAAAAAATAAATTCAAATTTTTCAAAAAAATTAGTTTTTATGAGAATTTTAAAAATAATTTAACAAACATTTTATAAATACAGTTAGAAATAAAAAAAAACTGAAGTTGTCACTTTAATTTCTGTAATTAGTTGTATATATATATTTTTTTATTCTTAAAATGCCAGTAGACTATAGTAAACTACAATATTTTATTTTTGCAAGAACAATCAGGTTCTACTGTCAACTGAATTTAAAGACTAAAAACATTCTTCATCCCAGATTATTAAATTTAACATGGATATAATAAACAATTTTTTTATTAAAATAATTTTGTAAATTAATTGTATCAACAATTAATCAACATGTCATTCATTGCTTGTTCATTACATTGTTGCAGCTAATCTGATTTAGTACAATCAGTCATTCTTTCAATGAACTTTATATCCAAAGATAACTTTAAATGAAAGAATTTAAATAACCACAATGTAAATAATTTATTTTTATCATTTTTAATACTCTGTTTAAATTAATTTTTCCTCATATTCATTTCACAAAATCTATTATGTTCAGAAACAAGATATCAATACATTCCTTTATATATCTAGCAGATGCAAAAATAGAAACAATTTTGGTAAATGATTCATTAGAGAATGAAGTTGGCATTTATATATATAAAAATGATCTTCATAGTATTTTAGAACACAAAATCGATGCAGCAGATAAGCTGTTCTATTGAAAAATGACAATAAATTATTTCTCAAAAACTGATCTGTATATTTTTCATTTCAATGTTTTTATTTAATAATTTATTTATGTAAATGTTGTTATTTTAGCTTGTTTAATATTTTATCATTCATTTATTTCTTATAATTACATGTACTATCTAATTTTAAACGTTTAGTTTGTACTTACTCTATCTAATTCTCTCATTCTGGGAAAATTATTTTTCCATTCTGTTTCCAAATTAAATCGTGTTGCTGTTATTTAAAAATAAAAAAACATTAATATTTAGTTAATAAATTAGATATTTCTATCAAATTAATAAATTAAATATTTTTGTTGTTTGATGACAAAAATTATTCATAATTAAAATTTTTTAAACCAATTAATTTTTCAATAATTAAAAATTCACAAATTAAAGGTTTGTTTGATAAACCTTTAATTTACAAATGAATATATTAATCATTAAAATAAACTTACTAACTAAATAAATAAGTAATCTGAACTAATTTCATTTTTAGTACATATTTATTTAATAATCAATGAATGATCATTATTATTTACATTTAATACTTTATTGTTTTTAGATTTTAAAAGTAAAATGTAATCATTGTCTCAAGTTTTTTATATCATGATTAAAATCTTTCAGTTAAAAATATTACAAAAATATACATACATATGTATGTATGTACGTATGTATATTTTTGTAATATTTTTAACTGAAAGATTTTAATCATGATATAAAAAACTTGAGACAATGATTACATTTATATATATATACCAATGAACACTATATATATACACAGTTGAGCATTGTTTATCCGAAAGTATTCCAGTTGGCAAATTTAAATTTTTGCTAGTGCTGTGGCGCTACAATCTTTGGCTATAACTTGGGCTACTCCAATATTTTCTTTTGTTGGTGTGTGTTTTAGCTGGCAGCACTGGCACTTTTGTGTGGTGTTTTTCTGAGCACTGTGTGTCCTGCTGAATCGAACATTTTTTATACTAGATTAACTTCTAAAGTGTAATTTTTATTTGTTTTTATATTTTTCAATATATTTATTTCGTTTGTAAAACACAAAAAAATCATTTTTAACGATACAATTATTGTAAAAAATTATTTCTTTATGTTTTACAAACGAAATAGTCACGATTATTATTTTAAAAAGCTTACGTTAAGCTTAACATCGACGAAAATTCAACACGAAGTGACACACAAAGAAGAAAAATTTTAACATCGGATACGCTAAACTATTTTTTCGTACATAATCGGTTAGCCAAAAAATAAGTTATCCAAACAACCCCAGTCCTCAATTGATTCGGATAAACGACGCTCTACTGTATATATATGGTGTTCATTGAAAAACTAATTAGAGCAATATCAATCTATTTCTCAAATTAGTATTTTTACAACTACATCTCCAGCTAATCTTTATTAAAATCTGATAATACTATTTTCCCATAAAATGCTTGGAGAATATCCATATCATAAGAAATTTTGTTTCTTATCATCTCAAAGTTAATCGGTAATCATTGAAATAAAGATAGATAAAATTTAATTTTAAAAATTAAATTTTAAGCTATTATTTTATATTTGTTAAATAAATATCATGAAAATATGATTATTTTAAACAAATCACAATTAAATAATAGTTTTTCAGTCAAAGTTTTGATATTTGAATAGTAGAGTATTTATTGTTTTTACTAATTTAATTCTCATTAAATTTGATGTAAAATTTTCAATACTTCCTGTCTATCTGCATTTTCTAATCAGAATAGTTTACTGGTCTCTTTCACTTTAATAAAAATTAAATTTTTCTTAAATATCTGTTAGAATATGGATATTCTTATGCTACAAAAAGCAGAATTAAAAAAATTAAACACAGTACCTTTAAAAGAATCAGCTTGCTGTTCTATTGATTCCTTTACCATTTTCCAAAAACATTCTGATACAGCAAAACTAAGGCTCTGTGTTGTGCACTGTGACATATTTAGTATTCCTTCTCTATTGCATATTTAATAATTTTTTAATAATTTGTAATAGTTATAACTTTATATGAAATAAAAAAACTTTTAATACCTACCTACATAACTTAGACTTCATAAAAAATTCTTCTTCATAATTTTTTATAGCTTGAATACTATCTATTTTATTTCCTAAAAAACAAAAGTTGAAATGAATGAAAGATTTTGGAATATAAATTTAATTCTAGATATTAAATGAATATTACCTCTACCAGTAACTACAGCAAAATAGCCTAAAGCTTTCATTGGAAATAATTTGCCATCTAGTATTTTTTTAATCTACAATAAAATAAATTTTTCAATATAATTTTGAATAAAAATAATAAATATCCGTAATATTATAATTAAAAATAATTTATATATAAATTCATTTACATAATGTACCATTTTAAAGTATTTTAGTTAATTTAATAATTTTTGGTATATAAATCCATCATCATACACTTTTTCAAATCTTGGAAAAACAAATTTAGTGATAATTAGTAGTAGAAAATGTTTGACTAAATGAAATATTTTAATTGATATGAAGTGTTAACCATATAAATTTCATAATAAGTTGATAAGTACAGGAAACCAATTTTATGAAAAACTTTGTTGATATTTTATCAATAATAAAATATGATAAATTATAATTCATAGGAAAAAATTAGCAGCATGTCTGATTTCTTAGTGTAATGAATATATAACAACAGTCTGTTCTAAATTACATTCACTAATTTCAAATTATATATACAAGGGCAGTTTTTTCCAAGCTCCAATGGTTCAATAAAACAGAGAGAAGTGTAAATAACAAAATGAATTTTATTACCAAAAGTTACGTACAAACATGGTTACTTTTTGACATAATCACTGTAAAGATTGAGGCATTTGTCATATCTGTAGACGAGCTTTTCCGTCCCCTTCTCATAGAATGTTGCGGCCAGTGAATTGAGATGGCCTTAACAATGTTGTTTTGAAGATTGTCATTAGTTCATTAGTTTCAAACTCTGCCCTGATAGCCACGTTTTCAGTTCAGGAAAGAGGTGGAAGTCTTCACACATTAAAAAGTTTTAAGCTGGATGGAAATCTTCACCACTTTAAACATTTAAACCCAGTGTATAGTCCCGATTTAGTGCCGCGCAACTTCCACCTCTTTCCTGAACAGGAAAAGTGGCTAGGAGGACAGAGGTTCAAGACTTCATCTGACCCTTTGCTTCAGATATATTTTATTTTAGATATAACCATATACAGTTACTTAGAATTTAAATATTAATAGTAATGATAATATAGCTCAATTCAATATGGCAATCTTAGCTTATTACTAAATGTGCATGATTAATTCAGAAATATTTAAACTTAAGTATATTTACATATCTCTTTGAATTTCAAAATTAAATTTCCCATAATTTTAACTGATTTAACATGACCAAATCAACAACATAAAAATACATATAAAATCAGCAAGTATATTGAGATTATAAAATAAGATTTTACTACTAAATTCAATTAAATTCTACAGTACACAATTATATTGTTTTTATATAATTATCCATATGAAATGATATATATAAGAGGTTCCAAACTTATTTTTAACACAGAACCCTTTTCACTTTAATAAAAAATGTTGGAACCCTGCAGATATCAACAAATTAAAGCATGCTAGGTAATCACTTTACACAGAAACCAAAAATAAACCTATAATTAAAAATAAAATCAAAATGAATTAATTAAAATTGAAATCAAATCAATTGAAAGTTAAAGCAATATTTTCAAAAATCATTTAAAAGTTGTTTTAAAATTTTCAAATTGTATGTTAAATTTTCAAATTAAATTTACATTTGTGTGCAGTGGTGACAGAACATCTTGCTTTTAATATATACTGTATACAGATTTAACAGTTGTATTTTTATTTATATGTTGGATCCTTTTTAAGATTGATTTTTTTTTTTTTATGATTTTCTAGCTTTAGTTTATGTTTTACTATTTTTATGGTTTTCATTACTTTGTCAAACATTATGACACAATTTTGGTTTGTTCTGTTACCAATAAATTGGTCCTCACTGTTTATAATGATCATGTTTCTTTATGTAGCAAGAGTGTAGCGAAAATGACATACAAGCAGCTATTGCTATAGGTTGCTGCATTATAGTTTAGAAACACTTTCCACTCCAGTTAAACATGAATGCTGTAATCTATTCTTTAATTCTAGTTACAGCCAAAAGTAGTGTTTTAGTTAAAGAACTACAATATAACAAAAAAGAGACAAAGAATTGACCATTTCTCTTTTCAAAAATGTGAACAAAGTAAAGAGATAGAAGATGAATATATTTTTATTTTCACAGCATAATATCACATTGTACTGTACATATAAGCATCCATTTTGCTTTACATGCGAAGCAGATGTAAAAGCTGCTTTATCTTTTCTGCAGCAACCCCTGGCAGCAAACATTTAAAAACTGTTTGCTACATGATAGTGCTTCATAAAGAAACACAACCAAAGCTATAAATAACTTTAGAACATGTATAGTCTCATATTGAGTCCTTGTATTGTCATGCAAGAACTCAATCTAAGACTAGAACAATTACACCTCATGTCCTAAATCTGCATTAGCACATTCATATATCATTAGACTCAATGGATTTTATTGTAGAACTCCAATTTTTATTAGCAGAAACCTAGGGTTCCACAGAACACAAGTTGGGAACCTGATATATATTATTTGAGTGATTTATTTAGAAATTAAAGTCATTTGAATTAAGAAAAACCTAAAAGTATACAAAATGAATTGCAACAAAAAAATTTTTGCATTTTACTGATTTTAAATTTTATTCAAATTTTTGTTTGTTTTCCAACTTTAAAATTACTATAATATACTATTATAGCTTAAAAATTACTGTGGGTTAATTTTACAATTGATTAATTTCTTAAAAAAATATCTATAATTTTTCAATTCCTCAATGATAGATTTGTTAAAGATTAAAGACTTAACAAGAAAAAGCTTAAGTATTTGCAGTAGCTAATTTATCTAATATACATATATATTTGCAAGCACATTTCCACTATATTCTGCAAATTTTTATTATTTTCTTAAATATACACCATTTATTTGTTTGTATTTGTGCTTTGTTGAATTCTTTGATTTTACATCTCTACAGGTGTGCAGAATATGTCTGATTATGTGAATGTGGTTTGGAAAAATTAAAGCAGTAGTCTCAGGGAACTTTGCAGTAAAAAAACTACTATTACAGTAATAGCTGAAAAAATGTAATAGTGTCTCAGCTAAGCCTGTAAATATTAATTGAGAAAGTTTATCAAAATGCAGGAAACTTTTGTTTTAAAAATAAAATTGAAACATTGTTTACTTAGTTTCTGATCAGTTCAGTCAATACATCACTGCCTATTTACAACTATGCATTTGCAGTAAGGCTGTGTCAGACTCTGTTAGGAAACTGAAGTTTTGCTTTTTATGAAAAAATCAAAACAAAGCATTAAAAAGAACAAAAAAAGAAATTCAGTTTTTATTTCAAAACTCTCTTTCACAATATTTAGTGACAAAAATTTTGGATAAAATTAAAGAAAATACTCCTTGTTTCACATGTGCAAAACTTGCAAATTAATAAATTGTATTTAAAAATTTTTCCTAAATTTTCTTGATTAAATAGCTAAATAGAAGTTTCATTATCTTTTTATAAGCATTATTTTCCTTTATTTTTCATATTTTTTAGTAGATTTATTATAAAATAAATAAAAAATATTAATGCCAAAATATATTTTAAATCATCATAAAAATATGGTTATGTTTTCAAACAACAATATTGATAATAATAATAATAATAATAATGAAAAAGTCTGTCAAAAACTCTTGAATAGTTTACCTTTTTTTACTTTTGCAAAAAATTAGTGCATTTCTTAAATAATTTTTCAGAAAAATTGCATGTTGTCATCTTCATAAACAAATTTTGTTTTCAGATGATAAAAAGTCCATTAATTAGCACCCCATGCTAAAAACAGGTCATTTGTGGCAATGACTTCAATTTTATTTCTATTCATCAGCATATTACATCAAGTTTATAACTGTGTCTACTATCCTAAAACAACAACATATGCTTAAATATTTTAAAGCATGTTTTTTTAATTTGAAAAATTTTTACACTAATTTATCAGTTTAGTATTGAACTAGAAATTATACAGCAGTCCTATTTAATTATTTCTATGACCTAATTTGAATGTTCCAAATTACATAATAAAAATTATTAGCTGGTTTGCAAATTGTTGTTTTATTTTGTATGCTAGTGTGCAATAATTTTTGGAAAAATTTTAGGTTGTAAAAATATTCTACACCTCTATCTCTGTAATAAAATAATAATTTCATATTTATTTTTATATATCATTCATATTATTTGATCAGTTGCTTCTTTTGTGTTATAGATTCAATGAATTTTTCATTTCATACACATTTCATGAAGATACCATTTCTATATCATAGTCTTAGTCATACCTTAATGCAAAAAAAAAAATCTAAATTGAAGTTAATCAAATCCTGATAAATCTAAATTGAACATCAACCAACCAACCAACCAACCATTGCAGAATCAGGAGTCAGCATGATCTATATGAAACAGATGACTCAATTTGAGAAGAAAAATATGGCAAAGAAGAAAAAATTTAATGTAACAATAGCATAAAGCTAGAAAAAAGCATTATAAATTTGACAAAAATAAGCAATGATTTAAAGAATGATCTAGAGAATTACAGTATGAATATCCACAACAATATAGTATGACGACAAATAGGATTTAAAAATTTAATCAAGTATGTTGTTATGCTAATTTGGTATAGATTTCTCCATATAATATAACTGAAAATCATTCTTACATTTTATGTTACTCTTATTTTTTGGAATTGTGTGACATCCATTTCATTTACATTTTAAATTATATTGTGCATTATACAAAAATAATTAAAATATAAACTCACTCTAGTTGGAGATGTCATATTTTCTTCAGCAAGATCAACTTTCGTTAAAACAAATATAGTTCTTCTTCCTTTAGGATCAACTTGACTCACTAAATCTGTAACAATACTTCTTTCTGCATCTACCGAACCATCTGCAAGCAAGATTTTAATATTTTTATCTGATTATATTTTAAAGAGATAATAAAAAACTTGTCTTTACCTTGTATACACAAAATTATAGCATTTGGATTACTCATGTATAAATTTGTCATTTCCCTAATACATTCCTTAGTACCTTCTGCCAATTCTGTAGTTGCAGTCTGCATCAAACAACTTGAATATTTTAGGATATGAAATTATATAATATTTAATTAAAAATGCAAATTTCTCATACACTGATAATTCCTGGTAAATCAACAAGCACCATTCTTTGAAGTCCAGGACCTTTGACAGTCATTGATATCACCTATTAATTAAAGACAAATTTAATTTGCATATAAAAAAGTTTCATATAAAATTTAAATTTTACATACAAAACATTTTGTTTAAATTGCAATATTCAAATCAAAAAGTATATTTGGAAACAATTGTAACTTTTATCTTAACTTAAATATTAGTTAGAAAAGAAAATCAGAAACTTAAGTTTATTAATTAAAGTCCTGCATACTATAATATGAACAATAAGTAATGTATAAACTTTCTTCATTAGAAAACCAGATGATGCTAAATGGATATATTGTAACATTATGCAGTAGCATTTTTACTAGTGATATTTGGATGAAGCATTTGGAATTTTAAATTGGTATTCATCAGTTTCTAACAAGTAAATTAGAAAAAATGGTATCCTAGCAACAAGTATTTTTCAGATCTAACACAAGTAAACATTTTTCTTTTGTAAGTAATTGTCTGTCAAGAGAATGCTATGGTCTTTCAATCTGCAATATCAAATAATGGAAACAAATACTATAACAACAAGTTTATGATCATGTAGTTTTAGATTAATGGTCTCACTGGCATTCAAAGAAGAGTTACATTATGTCAAATATTTTATTCATCTACTAAACTAAATATAATTATTTTTATATGATAGTTAATTTTAATTTTTTCAACAAACATAATTTAAAAATTGAACAATGTCAATTTTTGTAATTGAAAAAAATTTTTTATAAGTAAACTGAGCAATAAAAAAAATCCTTACAATAATAATTATAAAAATTATAATCATTATGTACTTAGTTTTAAATCTACTAATGTTTATTTCATTATTCACAGTTAAATTAGTTTATTATGCTGCACATGTTTTTATCTAGAAATATATATTGATAGAATCTGTTTTCTGTTATGATCTGCAAAAATAAAATATTGTAAGAATGATCCCCTTATTCCTCCTAAATTGCTTCCATAATATGCAATATTATGGAAGCAATTATTATTTTATTTAATAATTGACATGCTTTGTTTCAAAAGAGAAAGAGTTTAGGAGGAATAAGGGGATCATTAGGAATAGGATATTTTTGCTTCCATAATATTGCATATTATGGAAGCAAAAATATCTTTTAAAATGTCCATTTGCTTTTTTATTTACAACTCTAGTTTTATTTTATATAGTAGGCTGCAGTTATTTGTTTCATATAACTTACAATTTTATTATTAAAATATTATGCAAAAAAAAGAAAAACACACAAATATTTATTTGTATCATTGATTCAAACATTAAATTTCTAATATATCTTATAATTTAAATCCTTGCATTTACTTATTTTATGACTTCTTTCATACAACTACATAGAAATAATTGTAAATAAATGTCACTTGATAAAACTAAAAATAAATGTCAACCCAATAAGCCAAAAAGATAAAATTATGAGCAAAGTTTTCAGGCAAAAATATGATATTTTGTAAACACAAAGTCAAGATTACATCAAAATTCTTCAAAATATTCAAAAAACTAAAAAACAAAAATGTCTGTTTATATTTCTTGATTTTCAATGAAAATTATTTTTTTATCATTATACAAAGAGGAGTTATCAGGATATCAGAAAAATAAATGCATGATGCCACTACCTGAAGGTAAACATCACTAAATGTGTTAAATATTGTTTCAGTAAATCTTTTTTTCTATGTAATCATCATACATCCTGTATTTAAATAACTGACATTTGCATTTATAATTTCTGAAAATACATGGATATAGCATTACATTTCTTAATACCGCATAAGAAATAAAAATTATTAATTAATTTTTCAATAAACACTCAGATTCTTTTAATATTTTGACTCAAACACCTTATGCTTCCAGAAGTAATATTTATTATCCTAAAAATGTTTTCCTACCTGCTCCACAGAAAAGTTCCAAGAATTTCAAAAATACCTGATAATGATCTGTGGAGCAGGTAGAATATGTTTGTAGGATAATAAATATTACTTCTCAGAAGCATAAGGTGTCTGAGTCAAAGTATTAATTAATTATAATGTCTCACTAAAATTTTTAAATGCAATAAATATAATAAAAAATATATTAACAAAGAACTGATACTAATACATTAAAAAAAATTTTTTACCTCATTACTAACAGTATTCCCTTGAGGTACGCTATTCTTCATTCTAAATTCAACCTCTTTTCGAAGTTCTGCTAACTTAAATTGACAAAATTTTAATATAATTGATTGAATGTTATTTGAATCTCAACTATTTCAATACTTGCCTCATTTTCTTTTGTTAAATCAAATTCTCGAGAACTATCTTTAAAAAAAGCTACATGATAAGGTCCTTCACTCAATGTGACTTTTACCGGAGCTCTTGTCATCATTTCTCCTGCACCTCTATTTTGATCATAAAGTAATTACTTAGATTTACAGTGATACCTCAGGATACAAAATTGATCTGTTCCGAAACTGAGATCGTATCATGAAAATATCGTAAGGTGAATCATTTTTCCCCATATGATTACATGTAAAACCAAATAATTCGTTCCAACACGAAAAATACACTCAAATTAAAGCTAAGTAGTACATTAAAAAATTAACTATAGTAAGGAAAACACCGAAAATGCGTTTTGTAGTTGTAAATGTATAAATAACCATAATAGAATAATAATTGATTAAAAAAATGTAGTTTTATTTGCACTTTACCTCTGAGGATAGACGACGGTGGAGGTGTAAACTGGTGGCGGAAGAGAGGGAGAAGGGAAATTATACTAAAACTTAACTTACATAACATAATGTAACAATAACTTAAAAATAACTTAGAAAAGATTNATAGTAATTTTATGTTAAAAAACTTGTTAATACAAAAGATTGAATCTTAAGTAGCAAAAGATACATCTTCTACTATTAGACAATACTATATTTTTCTCTTTTTAAACTGCACTTATATTTATCATTTCAAAAATCATAATAAAATAGTTTTTATAATTTTATAAATATTAATCATGAAGATTTAAATTACAGTGGGTGATCGGTTAACGAACATAATTCATTCCAAGACTTTGTTCGCTATCCAAATTGTTCGTTAACTGATTATCAATTTACCATAGGTTTGTATGGGAATTTGATTAATTCGTTCTGGAGACCCCAAAAAATAAAAAATATATACTTTCTTACTACATTTATTTATATGTAATAATAAAAATACATATATACACACTCTTGCATTTTTATTAGTGATGTTTTTTTGTTTGTGGGGGTTAAATAATCTGTCTAATGTCAATTGCTTTTCTCTCTTCTTCAGGATTTTCAGAATTAATAGCATTGTAATTGTAGAGATCCCCGAGCCTATTAACCTCAACCTGGTTTGTATGCCATTCTAAGACCGTTAATCTGACATCCCCCACTTCTTCAAAAGATCTTTAATTAATAGCAGATATCGGTATTAATCCTCTTTTTCAAAATAAAACATATCTCACAGAGTTTCTTGGTGTTCTTCATTCAAGAGTTCTTGGCATTCTTCTGTTGTCAGATCCGTTTCAGGTTCCATTATGAGCTCTTCAATGTTCTTTATTTCTCAGATGTGATATTTGTTACTCCTTTAGCTGCTTGAGTTTTCTTAATTATACTGTATCTTTCTTAGATAAGATTGAACTGAACCCTACTGTAAATTTGTTCAAGCCATACTGCCCAGTAACATCAGACATCTTCTGCCCACTCTCTACCTTTGCTATTATACTCTCACCTTTCAAAAATAAAAACCGATGCAAAACTCAATGAGTGCCCGCCCAACAGTCTCGCAAATACTATAAAAGAATTGTTTGTCAGAAAAATAAAAGGCTGGAATTAAAAGGAAGTATTTCAAAGTTCGAGGAATACTATCTGATGAGTATATATCGGGTTGAGCATTGATGCTGGTGTCTCCCGTGTTTCAAAAAGTTTTGAATTGTTACCTGAAGACAAAAGAAAATCATTCGGTATTTGCTATTTCTATCGTTTCTTTTTGTTTGTTCAGTGAAGTGTTCGTTATCTGATCATAAAAATCTTTTGCGAAAGTGTTCGTTATCTGATTTCTTCGTTAACCGATCACCCACTGTATATAACCAATCAGTATAATTTTTATATAAAGTTGTTCTTCACAAAACTTTTACTCAAACAAATGAAAATATTTTCAAGTAATTTTAGATCATATCTCTTAAATATTTTAAAATAGAGTGCAAATTGTAGAAAAAGTTAATTGCTATTTATATTGATGAATTTATAACTGAAATACTATATGTTCAGAGAATTGTTTAAAAACTATAATTATGTTATAACGAATTTTAATCCTTATAAATTGGAAATTTTTATAAAAACTAGAGAAAACATATCATGAAATGCATGTTTAATATAAATTTTTGTTATGTCCTTAATTAAAAATGATTTTGATACTTATAAAACTGTGTGTGTAGAAATTACACTATCCAAATAAGAGTATTGAACTAAGAAAATTATGGTTTACTTTTTCCTACTAACTAGAGAGCAGGTATCAGTTTAGCATTGCTAGCTCTAAGCTGGCAAAATTAAACTTCCCTCAGAATAGATCTGCATTAACTAAAACTAGTATGTTAACCTCAGAAACATATATGTGGTTATCTGTAATAAGAATACCTTAATTTTTCTTTTTGGTTGTGACTTTTCTGTTCTTAACATGAGTTGTCTTCTCAATTCTTTATTTTCTTTTTCTAAGCGTTCAATTTCCCTCTGATACTTCAACTATAAAAATTACATAAAATTACATTAAAATTACATACTTAAAAACCTATATACTGTAAAAAAAAAAGTCTCACCTGAACTTGTATTAATTCTTCTTGTAATTTTTCCATTCTTCTTTTTTCATCAAATCTTGTTTGCTTGGTTTCTTCTGAAACAGATGTAGCTCTAAAAACTGTTGATGTAATATGTCCTGATAAAGGCAAATCTGTAGAAGAGGGGTTCAACAAAGCATAAACAGTATTCGTTCTAAATAAACTATCAACTTTTTATAGAAAGCAACATAAAAGCATTAAGTCAAATTTTATAAAAACAAAAACTTAAAATAAAATTAACTAAAATTAAAAAGATGTAGTTTTATAATATTTTTTTTTAATTAAAATTTAAAATAAAATATTAAAGTTAAAACAGCCTATACAACAAAACACAAAAACTTTTAAAGATATATTTTAGAAAAACAAAATTTTGTCCACATCTAATAAACCTTCCATATTTATAAATGTAAAGAAATTAAAATTGATGTAATACCAATACATCTTAATTAGGTCACTAAATAACAAGTTTAAATAATAAAATCAATTAATAATTACAGGTATCCCTCATACAACATGTTTTCGCTCTAACAGTTTGAAAATTGGGAATATCCCCTGTACAATGCAACTTCCAATTTCGCTCTAACACAGTTTTGGAAATTGTCTGTACAAAACTTCACAAATTTTAAGTGTAAACTTTTTATTAAAGTAAACATGCATGTTGTCTCAAATTTGCCCATGGATTTTAGAATATTAAAATTTTTTATTTGTTTTTTGCCTTTCATCAAGTTTAATGAAAACTAAATACATAGAGTAGATGTCATGCAAACAATTTTACTGATTCAAGAGAAAAATTCACATAAAAGGTGTTAAAGAATATTTTAAGAAATGTTTTAATATTCTGCAAGCGCTTTCAACGTATTTATAAACGCCGTCTTCAAGCAGAACCAGAATCAAATAGGTTTACAAACAAGTTTTTAAATTGGAACAAAAACGGCATTAACCGCTCAGAACGTAACAAGTTTAAAGATAAAGTATTAAATATTTTAATTCTAATTCTTAAGAATTAGAATTCTGTATTTCTTAAGAATTCTAATTCTTTATCTTTAAACTTGTTATGTTTTCATATTTTTTATTTTCATAGATAATATGAAAATGTTTCTGATACTTCTGATCAAGATTACCAAAAAAGCAGAGATGACAACGATACTTTGTAAAACAAAAATGCCTTCATTTAACTAAAATTAACATTAATGTGTAATACAGTACTTTTAACTGTGTTAGTTTAAATGTTGTTAGTTAATTATTAATTGGAAATAAGTTAGTGATTGCTTTAATAAACATATTTCTCTTAGTAATGAAAAAGAATAGTATACTTTTGTTAAGTTCTGGAACCTAAAGGACTATGTTTTGCATTAGTCCCACATTTTGTATAGCATGGTTTCACATAACAAGGCATTTTTTCAAAACATAACTACCGTGTTATACAAGAGATACCTGTACTAATATTTTAGCAAAACTGTGTTAAATGATTATTGTATACATAATTTATTTGTGCATAATAAATTGATTAAAAATATTTAAATTACAGAAAATTATACATTAGTTTATTAGTAATTTTACTAACTGTATAAATTGCAAATTTTTTTTATTAATTTTTTATACTGTTATTGTTTTTATTTGTTATATTATCTTAATCTGCTGGTGTTAACTGTTATTTGGGGGGTGAAAATCTTTTGTCCAATGGCATTTCCATGTATATGTAAAATAAACAAATAAATTTAATAAGAGAAGAAAAAATTCAGTGTTTCTCAACAAGTTTTGTTAACCTGTTGAAATTTTTTAAACTAACAAATTCAGTATATTTATAAAAATTAAAGGAGTTAAAAACATCATTCACATAAAAAAGAACTTTTCTGCTGATTTGTTAATATTTTTGTTTATGATATTTTAACACCTGTGTACAGTTACTCCTTGCTTAACATGATTTTGCTTAATGTAGGATTTGATTAATGCACAAAACTAGTTGCGGCAATTCCTTTATATACATGGCAAAAATTTTAATTAATGTGGCTTAACTAGCTGTCTTTCCTTAACATAGATACTGTATTTGATTAATGCGATTATAATATATGTAGTAGTGTTGACAAATTAATTAACCATGTTAATCAAGGGATACCTGTATACAATAAATGTACAGTACACGAGTAGTCAGTAATTTTGATGCATAATACAAATAATTACTTTATTTTGTTAATGTTATGTCAGACTATTGATATATAATTATGAATTAAAATACAAATTAACGATTTTTAAAATAATAAAACCTAATATATACTGAATATCAACCAAAAATCTGAAGTCCATTTTCATAAAATTAATAAATTATTAAGTAAAGTAGACTCCCAAAAATATTTGTTTTTTCAAAGATTGTAAAGTCCAATATGTAAAATTTTATGTAATATTTAAATTTAAAGTTTATTCATTAATGCTCTTTTAATGTTTTGATGTTCATTCTCTACAGGGAAATATAAATAAAAATATTTGTACAAAATAATCTGTATGATTTAATAACATAATTAAATAAACTTAGTCCAAGGAATTATTATAAAATGATAATTGTAGAAATTCTTGAACTAATTTTATGATAATTGTATCTTATAATATAATTGAGATGGGTTGATAATAATAATAATAATAATAATGGTTAGGAGTTGAAAATTGAAATTTAGTACACAGTTAGGATATGTGATGAGAATGTACACAAAGAAGGGACTTTCTGAAATTTTCCCCGCGGAGGAGAAGGAGAGGTTAAGGATTACCCTGAATTCAGATTTTACTGTACTATTTTAAATGCGGTTTTTTATGGAAAATCGAACATGTTTTTAGACCAATCTAAAAATTCTCTAATTAGTCTCGGAATTGAGTGAACCTAATTCTTGCACCCAGTAAAAATGGGTAAGATCAGCTATAATCTAATAATCTTGTTGCTTGGGCAAATTTTCGCTATCGCTACTTTTTGCCCAAGCAACACCAGGCTCATCTGCTAGTAATAATATAATTTGGTTTATTTGGATATAATTATTTTGGATCAAAATAAGAAGCAAGAAATAAATAACAATAATGGATAATTTCTCACCTTCTGCCAAATTGGTAATGGCATCTCCATCACTAGCTTCAGAAAACCAATCATTTAATAGTCGAATTTTATCTTCTACATTCAATAGCCTATTTCTTAACCATCCTTTTTCTGGTAATGTTATTTTGTCTTTCATTTCTAATAAAGCAGTGCGATAATGATCAATTTTGTCAGGTGGAGGTGCAAGTTGTTTGATCCAACTAAAATCAGGAAGCTGATCTTTCCACTCCTCATATTTCTAAAACAATGCAATTTTTTTATAAATAAAATTTAGATTAATAAAAGTATAAAAAGTTATACACATCATACCTTTGATAACTGTACACCACCACCAATTGCAGAACCAATCACAATATACCTAATCTTTAAAATTCCTCGAAGTATCCTAGCTACAAGCACTATGTTTCGAGTTTGAATATAATGGACTTGACACTTTCCTTCAAGTAGATTTGATGAACGTTTAAATGTTGAATAATTACATATTAATTTATTTCTACAATATCGAATAGATGACACTTTACATAAACTTCCTGTCCTTTTTGAAGATGATCTTTTTGATATCTCTAACCTGAAAAATTTTAACCAATCATCTAAGAAAAGTTTCAAATTATTAAACTGTAAATATTCTTTACTTTTAATTAGATCATTGTTACATAGAATAATTCTCAGCTTTCTTGCAACATTAATAATATGATCATATAAGAAACCAAGCTTGAATTATATTACAAATCAAATAATCAAGCCAGATTTATTATCTGATTACATATTGGCTAATTATATGCATAATTCTACATAATTTGGATTAAAACATAGTCAAGTCACCATCTTGTATTAATCACTTACCTTTTGTTCTAATTATATAGCATTTGTACATTTAATTGTCAAAATGCAGCAAATAGTAAATTTGGCTTGATTATTACTAATATAAAATAATTCAAAGAAGTGATTAAATAAACAAATAATTATTTTCTACTATTGTCAAATTTAATGATAATATACCTACAGATTTTAGATTTAATTGTATTAATATTTATAAACTTTCACATTCTGTTTTTATTTTTGTATTATTACAAAACTTCTAATTTGAGGAACTGATGTTGATCACCAGATAAAGTTTTTGTTAATCTGTACCAGTCATGAGCAACCCACAATATGCTTTCTGCCCATAAGATCCTAATATGCAGTCCATAGCTTTGGCAAAGTAATTTTATTTCCCTGTTTTTTATCTTGTACCATTATTATAACTAACTAAGCCAGAGGTCGCCAAACTTTTTTAACCGTCGACCCCCAATCACTTTCCAAAGCCTCACATTGACCCCCACCGTAAAGTTTTATTACAAGTGTATGAGCGAAAAAAAAAACGTTGTGGTTTGTGGTCTCTGTCTAAACAAAAAAAAATTGTGACCCCTTAGCCGCATCGACCCCCCAATGATGTTGCATCGACCCCTGGGGGTCCATATCGACCACTTTGGCGACCCCTGAACTAAGCTAATATTCATGACAAAGAACATTGAAATTAAACCTTGTCAGTAAAAATATGAGAAACTAAATTACTAGTTGCCTATCATTAGCATTTATTACTTTAGTACCTAGTTTACTGATGGTTATGGAATGTATTGGTATTCAGCAGGCTTAAAACCTGCAACTTTAAGAAAAAGTGCATGCAGTCCACTACAGTAGAAACCTAAGAAGTTCAACTTGTGGCCCACACATCCAGAAAAGATTGCTCGTCACTTCTCTATACTTTACTTGATACTTGAAAATTTCTTTAGATAATGAAATAACCTTTCCTGCATCATTATCAGAAAAAATAGAGCACTGCTCATAGAAAGCAAATCAATAAATTTATTATTGATACATTTTAAAACATCAATATCATACAGTTGTTTATATGCATTTGCTTTGTTGAGTAACAATTAATGGTCTAAGCTCCAGATACATTAAAATTTTTTGTGCAGAAATGACTATTCAAATATAAATAATAGTTTTATGATAATATACATTACTCAATTTTTTCAGTTGTTGTTCAGATTTAGTGAATTGAAATGTGATTTTTATTTGGCATTGTCTAAAGAAATCAACTAAGAAACTGCCAAAAAGTGGCACAGGAAATTTAAAATCTTAGAGATAATGTGAGAAAAATTAACTTTTTGTAATGACAGAAAATAAAGCAAAATAAATATTTTAAAATGGATATTCTGGAGAAAACTTTCTGGATATTCTGGGAGAAAAATGGATATTCTGGAGAAATATTTTAAAATGGATATTCTGG
>NW_019384737.1:573725-581326 GCF_000671375.1 Centruroides sculpturatus | reverse complement strand
GTTGCTGCATACAGTCATTTCATGTAGAAAGAGTTCTTAGGAGTCTCACATGTTACTGGCAGCACAATATCCATACACTAAAATGGAAGTTCCTAACCCCCGATTAACCGTCACATCGGTTAACCGACTGTTCTAACTGGCAAACTTCAAATTTCCGCTAGTGATATGGTGCTACAATATTTGGCTACGTCTTGGCTACTTAATATTATTTTTGTTAAATTTTTGCGTGTTTTAGCTGGCAACAAGGCTCGACCATTGAAGGGAGGCCACTATTTAAACGAGACTTAATTTTCTAATTATGAATGGTTATTTGTTTTGTGAGCATTATTAAAAAATTGCTAGGTTTAACATCGATGAAAATTCAACGCGAAGTTGGTTAATAGCGATATACTAATATACTAATTACATGGGATATACTAATATACTATACTAATAATGTATTTTTTCATTTTTTTCGGTTATCCGACCAACCTGAGTCCCCAATTGAGTCGGATAATCGATGCTCTACTATATATAAAATATCTTGTCCTGACTGATTGACTAACCGAGTGACTGATTGATTGATCATCGCCCTCGGCAAACTGCTAAACCTAAAGAAGTGAAATTTAGTACAAAGTTAGGATACGTCACGGGAATGCACCAGTAGCGTACCGTGGGTGTCAGCCGCCTGGGGCAGAGGAAAATTTCGTTCCCGCTTATTTAGGTATTTCAATTTAAAAGACCAAAATTCAGTTTTATCACAGAACAAGCAATGAAAAATTCGGTGGTAGTGCAGCGACCTGTTTAAAATAGTTCTATTGGATATTAGTGTTGTATATGAACGCGAATGAATAGTACAAGCAAAAAAAAAGGTCAACAGGTTTCGCAGGAATTCCTCAGATGAAATTACTAGTTCACCCAGACGGTGAGTCGATTCCGGACGATAGCACTATTGTAGGCGTGATGCAAGTATAGATTAAATTTTTACAAGATATTATTATTATTTATTGTGAAATTTTGCCGACCCCTAAAAAGTGCCGCACCCACTACGATACGCCACTGGAATGCACACTAAGTAGAAATTTTTCGAAATTCCCCCGCGGGTGGTGAGGGAGAGCATTAAGGCTTAACCACAAGAACGGTATCTATTGTGCTATTTTAGATGCGACTTTTTGTTTACCACTACGTTTAGTCTTCATTGAGTACTCAGATGTATTAATTGACAACATTTCAGATATTGTTATAAATATTTTTTTATATTTCGATTTTTTAACCAAATGTTCGAACCGTTTTAAATTAGACTTTGTTATTGCGTATTGTTTCGTAAACGTTCCAGAAAATTAATCAAATTGAAAACAGTTCGTTTGATTCTCTGTGGTAGGTGTTATATGATAATAACTATGGTTGTTGAAATACTGAATATAAATAGTGTTTGCTTGCAAAATCCGCGCAGGCGAAGTCGAGGGTAACAGCTAGTATTTCATAAATTTAAAAAATTGCGTATATTTATACAAAAAAAATTCCCATTATACAGTTATGTTCGATTGAAACGTATTTGACAATGGTGGAATTATAATTACTATTTTGATAGAATACATCCGATACTCTTCGTGGTGTACTCTATTCTTATTCATAAAATATATATATATATATGTGTGTGTGTGTGTGTGTGTTTATAAGAATTTGGTTAGAAAAATGCCAGGGTTATTTTTTATAAACTATGTTTTCAAACAACATTAATTTTTATTCCGAAGATGCTTTCGATGAAAATGTACGATGTTGTTATTACTTATAGAAAAAATAAAAATTATTCTATTTTCTCTCGTTTCTAGAAGTCTTCGGATGCCTAAATTACAGCGGTAAATAATTTTATTTTCGATATTCCTCACAAATTCTTATTATCTGAATTTTTCCATTATTTCATTTTTCTTTATTAACTTCTAAGACCATTGTTCACTCTGCATTAAATTATTCATATTCGTACCCTGCCTTTATTGTGCTATGTGTTTTCCCTACTTTTATTCACATAATGTTTATAAAATTTTGTAATATAGATGACAAAAGTGATTACTCTCCATTCGCATATTACTGGATGTACTGTTAGACGCTGTCGTTCATAACCACCCTTACTGAAACGTAAAGTTCTGCCTTCAATATTCTGAAAAATTTAATTACATACACAATATTTTAGAACTGAAACAATGAATATTTTCAAATACTATTTTAAATGACGAAATTTGACAGCAGGAGTGGAAAAAATTGTTGATAAAAAAAATAGTAAAAGAAGAGAGCCTGTCATTTATTTATTCCAAAATCTAAAATGAAAAAAAGACCGGTCCCGTGGTGAACTTCCAGTCTCAGTGATCTTCGTAAAGAATGCAATAGAAAGAGAAGGGCATACCAGAGATGTAGAAGAGAACCACAGCGATCCAATTTTAAAAATGAGTATTTGCAACACCAAAACATCTATAAAAAAGAAATAAAATTAACAAAATTGAACTGCTGGAAAGACTATTGTAAAAAAGCTTCCAAAAATCCATAGGGGTACATTACCAAGCTATGTACCAACAAATTACGTAAACCACAAATTCTTATAAGCCTCGAAGAAGGAAATAATTCTGATAATGACTTTCTTGGTGAATTAAACAAACTGATGGATCGATTCTGTATTCCTGATTCACAACACTCAGATACTGATAGCCAACATAACATTCGTAAAAATTGTAGTGACACCATTAACACTCCTGAGGTCCCCCCTTTTCTTGTGCATGAAATAAACAATGCTATTTCCTTTTTAAAAACTGGAAAGTTCCTTTTTGTTGCTATTAACTTTTTTTTTCTTTTTTTTGTTTGCCCTCGTGATACTATGTAAACCATTATAATTGTTGGTTGTCTACTTTATTTTATTTTCATTTTCTTTGCTCAATATAAACAGTACATTTGTATATGTATACTTATGTCAATAATTGTAAAATACGACTAACTGTCCGACTATTGTATTGTTATTACTACATTTATATATTTTTATAAATAATTGTAAGCAGATTATGCTACTACGGAATCTGCAATGTAACCGATGTTACGAAATAAAAAGATTTGTGTGTGTGTATGTATGGTTGTTCCTGTGTGGGTTAAAATGCTGTTGTTCACCCTTTTACAGGCTTAATAACTTCTGTAATTTCTTTTCAAAGTTTCTGAAACTTTTCATGGAGGATTTTTATTAGAAAGATTGATGCAATTGAATTTCAGTAGTTAAAGGTCGAAAGGTGAGAAAATAAAGAAAGTTGGGTGTCATATTTCGTGTTGGGTAGGACATAATGACCATTTTACTCGTTATTAGTACAGTAGCGCATCGATTATCCGAATCAATTGGAGACTGGGTTGGTCGGATAACTGAAAAAACGGATAACCGAAAAGTATGAAAAAATACATTTTAGTATAGTATATTAGAATATCTTATGTAATTAGCATATTAGTATATCGCTATTAGCCTACTTCACGTTGAATTTTCATTGATGTTAAGCCAAACTAAAATTTTTTTAAATAATAATCGTCGCTATTGTATCGTTAAAAATTATTTTTAATTTATTTTTTGATTGCTCACAAAACAAACAACCACTCATAATTAGAAAATTAAGCCTCGTTTAAATACTGTCCTCTCTTTCATGGTCGAGCCATTGTTGCCAGTTAAAACACGCAAAAATTTACCAAAAATAATATTAAAGTAGCTAAGATATAGCCAAATGTTGTAGCGCCACATCACTGGCAGACATTTTAATTTTCCGACTAGAACAGGTCGGTTAACCGATGTGACGGTTAATCGGGGGTCGGATAATTGATGCTATACTGTATTTACAAATTTTATAAAAACCGCTGCTGCTCTCAAAACTCAGCTTTTTGCCATTTTGTAATAATAAAAAAATATAAAAATATATAATAACTAGCTGCAAGGACCGACTTCGCTGGATTTTTATTTGTATGTAATATGGTTTTTTTATATATCACAGACTGTTTTTCTAAGTTATCTAGAATCTAGCTGCAATGACCCGCTTTGCTGGGCAAAAAGTAACGATAGTGAAGATTAAGATAATTACATTATAGCCAATCTTACCCGTTTTCACAGAATGCAAGAATTACGTCTCCCGTTTCCAGACGTTTCCAGAGAATTTTTACATGAGCAAAAAAATATGTTCGATTTCCCGCAAAAGCGCAAAAAACCGCCTGTAAATCTTGCATGCCTCTTTATATTAACACTTCCTGGTCCCGATTCTATTTCTGAACGTCTCCTGTTCACGTCCAGTCAAACGAACTATTTTCAACGTTTCTGGAACGTNTATATATATATATATATATATATAGAATATATAGATATAGATATAGATAAAATATCATAACAGATGACACCACAAATGTAATTTTGTTACCGAGGAAAGTTGAGCAACTCATTGCTGGAAGATTTGGAAAATTAATATTTAATGAAAAACTATGCAGACATTATTATATATATATATATTACAGACAGTCAGGTATCTAATACAATAGAGGGTGGTTTATCCGAAAGTCAATTATCCGAAAGAATTCCAGTTGACAAATTTAAATTTTCATATTTGACCACTACGCGTTGTGGTGATTAAGAAAAGCCATAACGCGTCCTGAAGGTTAGCTGATGCGACCACGATACGAAGGATAGGTTGTAACTTGTCAACGGGAGCGTTGCAAACACTTGAGGAGTTTGTATAGTGTTCATTCTCGTCCAGTGCTGCCGTTTCTAAGGTATTCGTTTCTAGAGTGATTTCAACCTCTCAGACTAATGTTTCGCGTAGTCTTATATTTAGATTAAATCTAGGATAAAATTAACCCGTGTTCTGACGCAATTACTCATCGTTCCACAAATTACGCTAGAAAAAATTTTAGCCTAAAAACCATTCTGTTTTTCCCTATAACTGGAGGGTTTTAGGATAGGACAACAGAAGCTAAAGAAATAATGCAGATTGATGCTAAGTACAGTACATGGGTGTACAGTGATACTTCGGTTTTCGTGGATAATCTGTCCGAAAACAATTGGCGAAATCCGAAACCGACGATAACCGAAGTCAACGAAAACCGAGGTATTACTGTATATTACACCCGAGTAGGATTTCGCTTTTCTCAACCTTCGTGCCATTGAGCCATTGGCACTCTCCTTATCAGATGTAAATTAATACCTCTAATAAGGACTAAAAATCGTAAGAAATTTTAGTTCTTAAAATTTTCAAAAACAATAAGAATTCTTTTGATTGTTATGTTACATTAATAATACAGAGATCTGCGTCATAGAATCGTTCGTCTTATTTTTTTTATTCGAGCTCGTGCTTGGAGAGTTTTCTCAATTTAGGGTAATTTACCACAGTTGAAATTAGTTCGATTGTTCTAATTAGTATGCCTAGTGTTGATAAAGGACGTGCAGCTCTCAGAAATGTTTTAGCTGTTGTTACGAGCATTAATCCATCAGGTCTCTATCAGTTAGGAAAGAAGGAAAGTCTTTTTGATCGACTTTATGCTCGTAATGAATTTACAATTTCTACGGTAACTTTATTAACACTTCGCTCAGCATCCACGTTAACATCTGGAAATAAGTGAGAGTTTATAATGTGTCACTGTAAAGGATACTGTGTTGATAAAAATGCAAATGTCGCTGAAAGAACATAAAATGCATGAATAATTAGAGGTTTTTCAAAGTAACCAAGTTAAATTTCTGTATATGGTAAATAATTTTGTTACCTGCGTATATAAGATAATTGAAAATTAATAAATCCTAGTGAAAACTAAATTTTTTATTTTCTTATCATAGCTCGTTATTAGTTAACATCCAGAACGTGTGGTGGCTTTTAACCATAATAAATCCGTCGCACTGTGGTTTTTAACTTTAGCAGCTGATTTTTATTTTATCGTGTATAGTGTATCAAGCACCTGCAAGTATATATAGTTAGACCTTTAGCACTTTTTAGCAAAACAAAAGAAACAAATGTGTGTTTTTATCCATATATTTTATTTCTTTCAAATTTTTTTAAGTATGAATATTAAATTTCTAGGAAAACTTGTAGAACTAAAGTTGTTCGGCATTAAAATTGTAAATAAAAATGTTTCGAGCCTAGAATCCATATTTTAAAGTTACAAACCAGTGTGCGTCGTATGATCCTACATCATAGTTGCATCAGCTAACGTTGAAAATGCGTTATGGCTTTTCTTAATTTAATCACCAAAACGTGTAGTGGTCAAATATCATGAATGCCACGACGCGAATTTCGCTTTGAGGCCGTTTAGAAACGACCACAACGCGTTGTGGTAGTTTTTTTTTTTTCGCTCAATGAGCGATTTTGGTCTTTGAGCCTAACATGTAGCCTATACACATATAATAACTACCATTGCCATCGTATTAAAAATATGTAAAACACAACGTAACGATGTATGTGCTACATAGAATTACCATTTAATCTAAGATAAGACCTTTTATTAAAATTAAACGAATTTAAAATTGCCGATTTTTCCTAAAGTGGGCATTATTGCTAAACCTTCATGTGGTGAAAAATATTGCCAAGTGGCAAGAAAATAAAAATTTAAATCCAACTTTTCAAAACAATATTTATTATAGGGCAATACTGGGAAATTATGTAGAATATACTGTAGTTGTACTTTAAATTCTGACATTGCTAATATTAAATAACTAGCAGGTATGGGGCCCTCCGTAAATTACGTAAGGTATTTTGGGGTAAGTGGGGGTCAAGGATTTCTTACGATTTCTTACTCAGGAGTAGAGGGTAATAGATCTTGTCTTACGTAATATTCTTATTTTTATTTTTTGATGGCGTTTTGAATTTGGCTTCAATTTGGCGGTTTCTATTAAGAACGCTCGTTGTCTTGTGTGACGTGATAGAGTAATAATGGCTATATTTCTTTATGCAGCGCTCGAGATGCACTTTACAGCGAACACACTGAAACTGGTTTCTAATTGGCAAACACTGCTCATGACGTCATTTCGCTACACTTTCCCTGCATAAAGAAATGTGAGAAACGCTAGCAGATTCACGCTCTACACATTTTTTTCTCATAGGAGAAAGGCCGTGTGATGGTTTCTCTGTCGTTTTTCCACTTTTGCATAGCATTGCCATTATTATAATTTTTAAGGCTGCTACATGAGAGAGAGATGCAAGTGTATTCCAAATCAGTGAGTGTCCTTTGCAGCTGACTTAGACCCTGTACACACTAGGCGTTTTTCAACGCGCGTTTAACGCGCGTTTAAAAGAACCAAGAGTTCTATGTAGCCGTACACACTCAAAAGCCAAGCGCGCGTTAAACGCGCGTTTTGCGAGCGCTTATAGATTTTTGTTAAAACGCGCGCGTTTTGCGAGCGCTTTACGGGCGCTTTGAGATATATGTGCTGCCATGTTACCGTACATGCGATCGCGCGTTTTGCGGGCGTCAGCCGAGCGCTTTGAGATATATGTGCTGAAATGGAGAACGATCATTTCGATACTGATCTATTTATTGATGAAATCTAAAAGAGACCAACCATCGTCAAAGGATTTTATAGATATTTTAAAAGAATTAAAAAACTTGAATTTATTTTGTCTTAGTTTTGGATA
>NW_019384737.1:559710-562922 GCF_000671375.1 Centruroides sculpturatus | reverse complement strand
GGAAAAAAAAACTTTTCGTTTACATTCGACATAAACATCCGTTCAATTCGAAACTAATCCCACATTCCAACGCCAAAGTTGATAGTTAGCATGGTCCCGGGAACAACTCTGACCCATCTACATACCTTTTACCTCACAACAATCAATCACGTGACCATTCTCCCACGCCGAACTTATAAAAACCCCTTCCTTCCCCTTCTCGGGGGAGTCGTACCGGAGCAGGTGCCGGAAGAAGACCAATTTCAAATAGTGTCCTTTTTGTCTAGTGAACTTCCCTAAATCCAGGATTCAAATAGTTAAACAGTGACCTTTCCTACATCAGTGAACTTTCCTAGAAGAGAAATTTTCCTAATTCAAAGAGTAGCGTGGATAACAGATCAAGAGGTATGGAACCAATTATTGTAAGCTCTCTCTCGGTCTCTCCGCGTTTTAGGGACGCGAACTAGACGTTGTATTACTTGGTTTAATAAATTGTTAATTTTCCTTATGTTATATTTGGCCTCCTCGTTTACTCGTATATCGCCTGTCGTCTCACCGACGCGCTCCTCCCTCCGCCACTCGACCCGTTACAACGGGAAAAAGAACCCTTCAACCCCCCATCCTGACAGTGAAAGGGTTTAACAACCTGTTGCCGGATCGGGAGACCTACCCTTCCCTTCCCGGCGGTTCACAAAAATATTACGGTTTTTCACACAGGGGGTGGGGTTTAAAATGGCCGAAATCTCCCTTACGTAATTTATGGACGACCCCTAAGCCTAGCTTTGCCAGGGAAAGAAATAAGAACGATCATTAAGATTAGCTAATTTCCTACTTCTAACTCTTCAATTGTATTATAATATAGAATTTGTTTTATATCACAGCAAAGGTTATCTTACATAGTCAATCTCACCCGTTTAGACTAAGAGCAAAAAGTAAATCCCCTTCTCCCGAGGCTAACTAGAGAGTTTTAAGATCGATTTAAAAATACGTTCGATTTCCAACAGAAAAATGCAAAAATCCACATCTGAAAGAGAATGCCAAAAGCAGAGTTATTCAGAGTAACCCTTAACTCTCTCCCTCTCCTGCAACTAGAATTTTGAAAAATCCCTTTTTAGTTTACATTCTCACGACAGACTAACTGTGTACCAAATGTCAACTTTCAGCTACTAATCGTTTGGGCTCGCTTATTACTATTATAATTATTATTATCAATTCTACTCNTTTAAGGCGCGTTAGCTCGGCGTTTGACGAGCGTTTAACGCGCGTTGAAAAACGCCTAGTGTGTACAGGGCCTTAGCCTCAAAGTCAGTTTTTTCATTTCCCAATACGCCAGTATAGCCAGGAACAAATATAAAGTTATCTTATTTACATGATTTTAATATGGTGCTGGATATATTCGATTTTATCGGTATTGCAATTGGTATTTAATAGAGCTTTTAGGACAGACTGAGAATACTGTAAATGTTGATAGACAGAGTTTTGTTTGGTAGTGAAGTGGTCCACTGAACAGCTTTGTAGTCAGCATCTTCTTCAGCTTGATAAATAAAGGTATGTGGGAGGTATCTGTACCTTCTACATACCTCCATCTATTTGGAGGAAGATACAGATACTTGAGCCGACAAGAAGGGAGCTTTTGGACCCNGGGCTCGCTTATTACTATTATAATTATTATTATCAATTCTACTCGATTATATTATAAAATTATTCTTAAAGTATTCAATAAATTCACTGGCTTCTGTAAGAAAATGCAGTTCGAATTGATTCAAAAAAATAAAAATTACTTTACAGCAACATTAAAAACTATATTCCTGTTTAGAACAATGTGTGAAACATTCATTAACTATCTAAATAAAGAGAATATGAGTAAGACAAAAAAAAGATGAAGAAAGTCACGTAATGTATACATTATATCAATTACGAGTGAATCCTTACAATTATACACGTTTTATACTTTTGAAATTTGCCATTTTCACTTATAAGAAGTATAATTAGTTACGAAGTTGTCACATTCTTTCTTCAGATTCGATATATTTCTTAATTTCAGAAGTCCCGAAAAAACGGATTGTAACGTTTTTGACATCTGAAACACAATACAATTCTGTAGTTAGTATTTAATCTTTCTTCTTTATAAATCAATAATAAATTACATTTCTAAATTACAATACAATCAGAAAAATAGCAACCTTAAAAGGGATTCTCTTATTGATGACGAAGAATCCGCCAACCCAAAGACACAAAGAAACCTTCCCGAACCTTTTCATGAAATCTAGAATCTGTGCAAACAACAAATCAAAAGAANCTTGATAAATAAAGGTATGTGGGAGGTATCTGTACCTTCTACATACCTCCATCTATTTGGAGGAAGATACAGATACTTGAGCCGACAAGAAGGGAGCTTTTGGACCCATCTCTGTAAATATTAATGTCTGCATGATTATCCTTGGAGGAAACAGATGACACCAAATAACCTTGTTTACAGGATGATGATCAGAGATAGTAGGGTAATTGCAATGTGGTAGCATATGAACAAACGTAGATAAGAGTAGAGACCGTTGTTGAGTCTTAACATTTGTAGTTCTGAACCTTTTCTACAATACATAGTGGAAAAGGAAGGAGCTCTGCTAGTATCAGAGAAGCATTAGTAAAAACAGTTCTGCAGCACTTTGAAATTCTGATGGCAAACTATCTTTGAAGAGAAAGAGTAATTTAATTGCTACTGAATTTTTACTAGTTACATGACCACAGCCAGAGGCTGCGTAAAGTAGCATCGGTTGTATTGCCCCATTATATAGAGTTTTATAAGCTTTATTATTTAGTCCCCAGGAGCACCTAGCACATTTTAGCAGCATGTAGTTTATTTTCTTGGCCTTAGCAAAAATATAATCAATATGGCAACGGAATATGGTTTCTCTCTATGCTCCCTTGTTTTATTTTGTATGACGTTTCTGTTTACACGTGCCCTAGCTAGTCGATCTGGCAAAGTGTTTTGCTTTGAAAATTAAAATTAATATAAAAATAAAAATTATGACGTTGATTAATGATAATAATAATAATAATAATAATATCTCTCCCGTGGTCACCACCTGGTCGTGGTGGGAGAGCCCAGTAATTTTACTGATCCATAGGGCAATGCAGGCTGGAGCACAAGCTCCTGGTAGGAACACCCATGCCAGTAAGGTCTATGGGGAGAAATGAAGCTAAGAGTGACCACACACCCACATTCTGTGGAGATA
>NW_019384737.1:535419-553121 GCF_000671375.1 Centruroides sculpturatus | reverse complement strand
TCTTCTTTATAAATCGATAATAAATTAAATTTATAAATTACAATACAATGTCAAAAGTAGCAACCTTAAAAGGGATTTTCTTATTGATGACAAAGAATCCGCCAATCCAAAGACACAAAGAAACCTTTCCGAATCTTTTCATGAAATCTAGAATCTGTGCAAACAACAAATCAAAAGAAAATTCTAAAATATAAAAAAGCACATAAAAAGAAAATTTATCAAAAATATCAAATGATAATGACAGTGGTCAAAAACAAAAATGTATAAAATTAAAGATATTTACTAATTTCGTGTACATTTAATTAAATTTATATAAAATTCTCACATATATTATTACTATTAATATCGTTATATTCAATATAGTAAGACCGTGTTTGTTAGTCTCTTAAAAATCTGCCAGGTGTCATCCAACTGCATCTATTCGAACCTATTGTAAAACAATCAGAACTTTCAAAATATTAAAATTAATGTAAGATATCGGAAGTATTCGATTGTTGTAAAACAAAACCTTGGCATGAGCTTTATGTAACTATAGTTTACTTTCTAATTCTAAATTACACACATCAAACGTGGTGTTGGAAAAATTCGTTTCTCAATTCAGTTTGTAATAAAATCAATTTGATGTGAAGAAAGATAAAGTAAAGATAAAGCAGATTGAACAATTCTAGAAATGGTAGACCTTAGACAATACTCACCGTTCTTCAATGAGTACGAAAATATATATATATTGTTATTAAGGTTAAGGTTTATAAGCAAATATTGTGGTACTCTATTTGCATGCAACCACAGGAAAAAAGCTACTAAATGTTTCAGAAAATCTTTTTATTTCTATCAGTTTGCATATATGCATTAAACTAATGAGGGGCTCGTCTTAAAATGCATCTTTGAGTTGTAGCGCATCACATCGCGAAAGATGCAAAAAATCAAAAAAGATGCGTTTCAGATGCGTTCCTAAATTTCCTAAATTCGATGCATATTGTAAGCGAAATGAGAACTTCGGTGGTGTATATATTAAGGCTGAGACAGAAAAAATTTGCTAATTGACACAAAGACAAATACAAATAATGTCTATTTTTAAACGTACGAGCACATTTTTGTAGGAAAATAAAATTATTCACATGTGTAGCAGCATAAGTTATTCTTTAAGGACACTAACAGCAGTGATCCTAAAACACTAATAATCTATTTGATCTTAGTATAAAACACAATACAATCTTTTGTCAAGATTAAAAATTATTACAAAAATTAATAAGAACACAATTTATTTAAAACAAACTGAAAAATTATATAAGCCATACCTTTAGTTTCTGTTCGAGTTTCAGGTTACACACAGCAAATTGACGAATGTCTTGAAAACCATTCTGCATCTGAAGTGTGAGAAAAACAAATTATAAATACAGCAATTTAATGTTAATAGATACAAAACACACACTCGTATAATATTAATATTCGAATCGTATATAAAAGTAATTATAATATATAAAACACAAATAAGCATTTACCGTAAATGCAAAACAGCACAATAAACATCCCCAATATATACAGATTAAAGTTAAAACAATAGATATTCCTAAAACTATCGTTTGGTACAACTCGTTCATTTCTAGAAACAGATATAAATAAAAGAAAACACTCGTTGTCCAAAGGATACCAAAATAAATTACGCAGTTTATATAATTAAACTTTGTATTTATTTGATTGACGAATTGCCACAATTCTTCGTGATGCTGCAGAAAATCGTTTAGTTCATTTTCCACTGATTTATTGTTCTCTTTTATCGCAAAAAGTTCATGCAACATTTGTTCAAATTCTTTATGGTCAACAAACAATAATAAAGCTGCTGACAACAATCCGTATCCAATTCCTCCTATCAAAAACATTTGAGCTAGACCGAACTGAATGGTACACAATAGCGCCTCGCCCTCAAAATACTGTTTTCTCTGCATAGCGGGATAATACAAAAATGCATTAGCGAACTGAAAAGAAACATCAATCGCCATTGCAATAAATGCAACGAATAGAGAGATTTTCCTCATTGCAGAATTTTTTTCGTATATCATTTTCTGCCGAAAATATTCGTGTCTCAATCCAGTTTTTAATCAATAAATTTGTTGTTTCGGAAAAAATTGAAGCATATTGAATAAAATAAATATATGAGTCCAAAAACAACACTGAATGTTGTACGGACATCTTCAGTTCCTACATCATCAAACAATCCTTTACAAATTATATAATTACTGAAAACTGGTGTTGCTTGTAACAAGAGCGAACAAGAAGTATTCCATAAAATAAAACTTATACATTTCATATAAGTATTTTTAAATTTAGCATTATGCAGAATTGAAATATGTTGTTTGCCGTTACATAAGTAAAATGGTTCTAAACCGAAAACAAAAGACATCATCCAGCAAGGTCTGAGGAAACAGCACATGCAAATTTTATCTTGTATATTCGAGTTCATGTTTTCAACTACAGCAAGTTTCTTTCTATCGAATAGTATAGAGATTTAGTTCTTTTATTATTTGCAATTCCCTGTTTTTTCTTTTCTTTTCATAACACAGCGAGTTCGTGTTTTTGCAAATTATAAATCCTAAAAGTTTCGATTTAAACCAGAAAACCAGATATGCTGTTTTATTCTCTCCTGTATTATTTCTGAAATTAAAAGTGATAAGAAGTCGTAGCTGATTATAGATGCAATTGGGTATGTAAGATATTTACATACGGATTTTATTACATATAATAAATGTCAGACATTTACGTTCTTTATTAAAAATATTTAAATTTAATTGATAGACTGATCGATATAATGCATTTAGTCATTTAAATACTTTAATGGTATTTCAATTATCCTTCTGTTATTATTAATTTATTATAATAAAACTGCTTTAATGGATTTTTACTTTCAGTAATATACTAATGGACAGCAATAAGCTTTCTAATTTTTGTTCTAAAATGTTTATTTTCTCTTTTACTCTCAAAACTTAATTGAAGTTACATAAATGTGTTATAGTAATTTTTTCCTTGTCATGCAATATTCGAGTGTTGCAATTTTAAAATATTTGAAAAGTGATAAAAACTAATTTCGAACAGTTCACACACAACACAGAAAAACATTCCAATGACAAAATTAAAAACAGAAAAAAATTCTAAATTATTTTATAAATTGAAAAATTTATAATATATATAAAATCATTTCCATTATACAATTTTTTCCAAGCAGTAAATTTTTCAAATATATCGACGAATATCATCGAAACTTCGAAATACCGTATTTTTCGTTTTCCAGTTAAAATCGCGTCTGGACGTCCACAGTCGAAAACACCTTAAATACTTTAGTTAAAATTCACGTAGTGGTTTTAACTTCTCGGTAATAACTTTACTCGTATAAAATGACTAATATTAAACTTTAAAATCTAAAAAACTTGTTTCGAACATTGTATTTAAAATTTATCGTTTATTTTGGATTTATAGTTCTTGAGTAACCCAAAACGTGAAAATTATTGAAATATTTGTTAATTGCCAAAATGTATACTATATGCGTCACTATTTACTTTTTTCTTTATTATTTACAGTTTAAACTGATTATCTCTTCTCCTCTTCCCCGAGAGAATGAAATTTTCAAAAATCCCTTCTTAATTAATCGGCTTAACCTAATACAAAACCAGGTCGAATTAACACTTGAATTAAATTATGAATTTTAATTTGTCGTAAAAATAGAATAAAAATTCGTTTCTATTCGACAAAAAAAGTAAAATACGCAAAGCGTACTTTGTAAAATCCATTTAGTTTTTTATTTGTTAATTAGGAAAATTTGAAATTACATTTTTGAAAATGACATATCTTCTGATTTTATTTATTTATTTGATTTATTTTATGTATTGTCAAGGAAAGACAGGCGGAATAAAACACTTTGAAAAAGAAAAAATAGTAGGTAAAGAATTAATGATCGCATTAATAAAATTGTAAAAATTACTTTCATCGGCATTTTTACCAAGTTCGTCAAGTTGCTTCAGTATACTATCCATCATGTTACATTCAAGTGTTACGTCGTTAAGTTTACTTACGTATATTTTAAGGCAATTAAAGAATTCGTTCAAATTAGTATATAGAGAAACAAGGTACTCTGTAATAACTAAAAGGAAGATCTGATATTGACTAAGAAATCGAAAGACCATATCTCGTGCATAATCTATGGTGCAATTCGCGAGGATGGGAACAATTTTTTTATTTCCCACGTTACACACAAACGTTACCAGCTGTGATGTATTCAATATACATTCCAGATTGGGGCAAGTATGGTCGACGCCCATTTGTAGCTTATTTACAGAATCACTCATGCATTGAATTAATTGGTCGAAACTCTGGTCGAATTAATTGGTCGATTATTAACTGCTTTATTACTGTATAGTTTCGATTGAGTATAATTACAGATAAACCAATTTACCTTCAATAGAAGCATTAAAATCAGCATCATTGTCAACAGGATTTGATAGGGGCATAAACTACTCGGTAATTAAAATCGCATCTGTACGAAAATTTTAAACGCTTGTCTAGAATTTTCTTGTGAATTTGAACGCAAGACGCAATGTCGAATAAAACGACGTCAAAAGTTTTCTTTTCAAGTATTCACCGCACCCTACTGTTATCATGTATCGTTCTAAAGAAAAATAAATTTGAAAACACTGGCATAAAAAAAGCCAGCAAGAGATTTCAAATAAACCAAAAAACAATCACAACACATTCTGGTTGTTTTTTGGTTTACAGTATTTTTAAATGATCACAATGTTTTGTGGTCATTTCAAGACAGCCAGGAGCGAAATTTGTGTTGTGGCTTTAATGATATTTGAACATAATGCGTTCCGATTAGGTTAGGTTAGACTAGGTTACTCAGACAGGTTGAAATTAGTTTGAATGTTTTAGCTAGGGTGCCTGATATGGATCAGGGACATGCAGCTCTGAAAAATGTTTTAGCTGTTGTTATCAGCATTAATCCATCAGGTGTCTATCAGTTTAGAAACAAGGATCTTTTTGATTGACTTTATGCTTGTAATGAATTTACAATTTTTGAGAGTAACTTTATTAACATTCAGGGCATCCCCTCAACTTTACATTTCACTGAGCAACCACGGTAGTATCTGCAAGTAAGCAAAGGTTTATAATGTATAACTGTAAAAGATACACTATTGATAAAAAATGCTAATGTCACTTAAAAAACATAAAATGCAACTTAAAATGTCATAGTAATAGTTTTTGTAAAAATAAATAACTGAAAAAATTTTTATATCTCATAAATAACTCTGATTTATTAATAAAAGTTCCTGACAAAGTAATTATTTTTAGTAAATTAGTTGTTAGAAAACATTGACATATCGAGCATTACAACAGATTTTTAGAAATGATTACATGTTAATAAGTAACAAAGTAACCTAANATTATAATTTAAACAATTAATTTGTAAAACACAAATAGATAAAATGTTATAATAGTTGATTATAGTAAAAAACATAAAAGGTCTACAAGTGTATAATGTTAAAAATGAAGAAAATACTCTTTAAAATTGTATACTAATATAAATTAAATTTTAATTCTCGTGTTTTAAATCATAGCTGATGTTGTAGTTAAAAATTTTAATTATGTAAACTTTATTACATAAAATTGTAATGCTCAAACTGAATAATGGTCAAAAACCCGAAATGTGCATCTTGGAGGAAGAGACTTTAATATTAAAAAAAACAATAAAAATAAAGAGATTTAAACAAGTAAAAGATCAAATTGATAGCCAAAAAAGTAGCTATAAAAGAATAAAATCCTAAGGAAAAAATGATTAAAAGCATTACGAATAAAATCCTAGTTTTAATTATATTATTTATTTTACATACCGGATCCCGTTGTGCCTCACTAGTTCCAAGAAAGACAATTCCTGTAAAAATGGTTTTATTGCGTTAATAATGATAACGTTTCACGTTAATACGGGGTAATTATTCACTAATACAATAATAAATTTTCAAAAATAGTTCGTACAGTTGATCCCCTATAACACGGGTTCCTATAATTCAGATTCCTATATCACAGCGAAAAAATTGCGATAGTATTCATACAAACATACTAAAAACACTCCTATAATTCGGTAAAACGTCATCGCCGACTCGTGTCGCGACAGGATTGCACAAACCGTTGAGTTTAAACGAGCAGCGGATCTACCAAAAACCATCTATTATTTAACGTCCATAAAAATTATATTTATATTAATGATNATTGCACAAACCGTTGAGTTTAAACGAGCAGCGGATCTACCAAAAACCATCTATTATTTAACGTCCATAAAAATTATATTTATATTAATGATATCTCCAATGTTCAGAGAATTTTTCGCAAAAAAGATAATTTATCAGGAAGCACGCGAGCGCCATTCGATGACAATCTCCACGACGAAAACAACCTTAAGCAACGGCGTAGTCGAACAGTGCACGCTCTATAAGTAATCCTACAATTTGTTGTTTATAGCATAGTTTATATGGATTATTCCCAAAAAATTATATGAATTTTGGAAACGTTGAGTCAAATTAGTCTAGAATCGATCAATTTTATAGAAGAAACCTTCAAACATTTGTTGTCCGTAAACTGCATACATGCCGGGCTGTGGTTGGCTGGACTCCTAGAAACTGAATTCATAAAAACAGGAACGTATCTACCGTGTTAAAGGGGGGATCGACTGTATTTAAATTATTCGATGTTGAATTCAGTTCAAAAAGACTTTACGTATAAATTATAATTAAACTTGATTTTAAAAAACTCAATAAGACGTTATTTTTTAATTCCAGCAATAACTTGCACACGATACAATAACTTACCAATGACAGAAAAAGCGAGTAGGCCTTTGTTCATTATTCTCTTTTGAATCGAGTGGGTAGATCTGACGAGTCGTTTGATTGCAAATTAGAAACGGGTGCGGGCTCGTCTCAGTTTGTTGTGAAGAATTCTGTTTTCGCTGGTGTTTATATACAGTTTCTCTTCTACGCAGTAAATTCTGCTCATTCGCATTTTTCTACGAAGCCCAATGCTAAACAATATGTCATTCTTCCCACGCGGAAGTTACCTGCCGTATACGCGACATCTGTGAAGTGTCTACATGCTTTTAGGCATTTGTTTGAATTGCAAATATATGTTCATTAAAATGTATATTTTATCTTAATTCAAAAATTAATCAAATTAAAACATTTGATATAGCAATCCAAAAACAATGAAAAATGTGACTGAATAATCGTTATTCGAAATAAAAATTCAGTTCTCGACTATTTTAATGCTTTTAGTGAGGTTTGGTTTAGTGCAGGGTTTTATTATTCTTTCCGCCTTATGGGCATTAAGAGGGTCTCTTTTAGCGAGCCCATCATGAGTTCGGCCAGGACCACGATGGAGCGGCCGGGTGGTGAGCATTATTCATAGTTTTAAAAAGTTTTAAAACTTTGGCACGCATAAACATCTTTAGATCTAAGTATGTTTACTATGTAACACGCGGGCTCAAAAAAATTCGCCATTCCTGGTTTAGTCTGATGAGACAACGCCACACTTGGACGATCTGTTCGGGAGAGTGCCTTTGGGAGGATTTGCTATGGAAAACTGGCTCTATTTATATGGTAGACACGTGATAAAAGCCCGAAAAATTCCATGCGGCTAGCCCATTTGTCGGGGCGAATCCGTCATGTTTTACCATGGGCCTTTTATTCTATGGGCACTAAAAGGCCCACAGGATAAGGCCGGATAGCTTAATGTTTACGAAAGCAATCTATCACTCCTCCGAGAGGATTGAGATCGAATCCGGACGGATCGAAAACCCCAGGGTTTCTTGATAGGTGATCCTTCTGAATAGGTCGGGCCCCTCCGGCTCTCCACCCTGCCGCCCCATTGTGGGCCCGTTCGAATCCGTAATGAGCTTCTTAAAAAGGTCTTCTTAGTACATAGAGGGCGAAAAAGTTTTTAAAAAAGTTAATTCGGATTGGAACAGGTCTCTCGAATTGCAGCTTAGTCCCTTCAATCACGGCCACAAGATCTCATTTTAAAGAAAATTCCAACTTCTGATAATTTAATCACTGTATCTGAATTACTTTATTTGAAGATTTTAAATTTATTTTTAATTTTTAAATTGTAAAACAAAACGCATTTATTCGAAACTCTGACGTTGCTTCAAATATTACGACAACAAGTTTGAAGGTTATCGCACACATTTTTATCAGGTGGCATACACGCGTAATGTAGGTTTACTGATGAAAACCGAGGAAAGTGTTATATGAATGAACAAATGTGGCGATAATTTCGATAAATATAATTTTGTATTTAAGAACTAAGTCACCAGTTGGAAATTCGAGTGACATTCTTGTTTAAACCTGAGCGTTTTCGGTATTTTTCTCAAAACTTGTCTTAACCGCAGTTAATATAAATTGACTCATTACTGGCCGAGTTAATAAAACCACCGATCACCGGTTGTTAGTTGCTGGTTGGCGCCTGGTCACATGGAGTATTTCGGGAATTATTCACGTTAGTAACACGTAAATAGGACCGGTTTCCCGTAAAAAACCTTCCAAGAGGCATTCCCCCTTGTCAGATCGCCCACGTATGGCGTTGCTGTATACCGTGTTTCCCCGAAAATAAGACAGTGTCTTATATTAATTTTTGCTGTGAAAAGTGCGCTAGGTCTTATTTTCAGGGAATGTCTTATTTTTCCAAGGAAGAAGAATTAACATTTATTATTGAACAAAAAAATTCCCAAGTCGAACTTAGATGAGAGTGACGTATATCCGGTGTGTCGAACTGTCGCCTTTTCATACCGTCAACATCGGACTCGATGACCAATTAGTGCTTACTGAACCGTAGCACTATGCAAATGTCATGTGGCATGATCCCCGGCCGACCAATTAGCCATCACCAGCCGTAACGTTATGCAAATCTGTGATTCCCAAGCCATAGTCTTATGCAAATCATGCCGTGTAGCGTAATTGTCTGCTGACCAATTAGTGGCTGTACTTTCAAAAAGCCAACGGTCACTTTCAACCACCTGTCGATGACCGTTACGACTAAAAGAAAACTTTGCTAGGTCTTACTTTCAGGGGTAGGTCTTATATTTCGCAATTCAGCAAAATCTGTGCTAGGTCTTATTTTCTGCGAATGTCTTATTTTCGGGGAAACACGGTACGAATAAACCAAACCTAAAATAATCTGACAGTCATTAGGTTGCTAGAGTAGGAACCGCTTAATCACTTTTTAAATAATCAAACTCGATACTTTTAGTACTTGAAAACAGGAATGTCCTTACGCTTCATCAATAAGTTTAGATTTTGTATTCGAATTTTTCTTTACATTGACAAAAAAGTATAATTATATAAATATTTTCTAAACCAAAAATACGACGAATTGTTTCAAACGTGTAAATTTTTATATACTTTTCAGGCCCTGTGGGCACTAAGAGGACCTTTTTTTCATCATTAGCGTTATTAGACCAACCAGCAAACTGAGTTCCATGAAATTAAAAGTCCCTGTTTACTGCTCTGAAAAGTTCACTTGCCGCTCCCTTCGACGGTTGCCAAAAGTTAATTAATCGTCAAGCCATCATAATAGAGGGTCCATCCTCATCAATTACAAAACCGTAAGTCCTTTTACTCATGTTGCTATATTGTGTAAGCAAAAGACAAGTTAACCTTAATTCATCAATCTATGTAGATGCACACATGCCACGTGTATTTAACTTAATGTTTCTACGTTCTATACTTACAATATTACACTAAATATTCACTTTGTAAAATGCGACCGTAAATACGAATTTCTCTTTTCAAATAACTCGACATTTCTTTCAGATTAAACTCTTTATACAATTCTTTTCTATATAAACAAGACTTTTCTGTAGTGACTTTCTTACACTACATTAAGACAGATGACCGAACGATTAAGGTAACCACTCTGGGGACCCGAAAACGAATCCGGGAAAATAAAAGTCCGAATAAAACTGTTAATATGTAGTTTTAATAAATTGATATTGGTTTATTTGATTCGAACTGTCGCCATTAACAAATAAGAAGATTTTTTTATTGGGCCCATCGTGGTTTCGGCCAAGCTCATAGTGGGGGCGGGTGGTAAGGAACTGGCCCAACACATCCAGGAAGAACCGCCCACAAAAAAGAGTTGGAGAATTGGAATCCGAGATTTTTCGGAAACGAATCCGAATGGATAGAAAAGTCCCAGGAAGTTTTCGGACAGTGGTCCGTTCGGATATGTCGGGCCCCATTCTTTACCCCCAGGTAGTCCAATTGTGGCTTGGCCAAAACAATGATGGATTCACATGTATCACGTATATCATACATAACACATATCAGACATAAATCATGTATGAGTACCTGAAAATATGTGTGATATATAAATGAACATTATTTTAAAAGTAATATAGCTATAAAAATTAATTTCTGTTTGTCTAATTAGTTTTCAGTATCAAAACCTTACTATGATTAAAATACTTTGTTTACAGGAATTATATTAACATTAAATTACAATTGTTGATACAAGATTTATTATTTTTATGCTGATTTTACACTATTCTATATACAAAGAATTCCTAAAATATAACTTTAAAAATAAAGGGAATTAACTATTTAACACTTACATTTGATATATACATATTTTCACTATTTAATTCTTCCCATTGCTGTTGCAGTAATGCAACAAATTCAGCCACATTGTCTGAAAATAAATACAAATATCTATATCGTTTATTAATAAATTTTCATTTATTATTATTAACTGCTCTATTAATGTTCAGTTTTGATTGAGTGTAATTAGATATAAACCAATTTACCTTCAACAGAGGCATTAAAATCTGCATCACTGTCAACAAGATTTGAGAGGGGTGTAAATTGCTCGGGGATTAAAATCGCGTCTGTACGAAAATTTTGAACGCTTGTCTAGAATTTTCTGGTGAATTTGAACGCAAGACGCGATGTCGAATAAAATGACGTCAAAAGATTTCTTTCCAAGTATTCACCGCACCCTACTGTTATCATGTATCGTTCTAAAAAAATAAATTTGAAAACACTGGCATAAAAAAAAGCCAGCGAGAGATTTCAAATTTTTCAAACTAATTTCTCATTGGCAAAGAAGTACTGTACTTGTATTAAATGTTATAAAGTAGCTCGTTGTTAGAAGTTTAGGAAAATTAATATTGAATAAAAGTATACAGAAATTATTATATATATATTTTTCTTACAGACAGTATCATTTTAACTGATTAAAACATTATTTATTAAATATATTTAATTAAGTAGAAATCACAAAAAGCTTAACTGTAAAACAAAGCGAATAATGTTTTATATGATTTTGAAAAAATTCGATGGCAATGGTAATTATAATAAGCGTATATGTATGTTGTGTATGTTAGGCTCGAAGACAAAATCGTTCATCGAGCAAAAAAAAAAAAAACAACCACAACGCATTGTGGTTGTTTTTTGGTTTATTTTTAAATGATCACAATGTTTTGTGATCATTTCAAGACAGCCACGAGCAAAATTTGTGTTGTGGCTTTGACAATGTGTTCTGATTAGGTTAAATTAGACTAGGTTACTCAAACAGGTAGAAATTGGTTCGAATGTTTTAGTTAGGGTGCCTGATATGGATCAGGGATGTGCAGCTCTGAGAAATGTTTTAGCTGTTGTTATCAGCATTAATCCATCAGGTCTCTATCAGTTTAGAAACAAGGGTGTTCTTGATTGACTTTATGCTTGTAATGAATTTACAATTTTTGAGAGTAACATTCAGGGCATCCCCTCAACTTTACATTTCACTGAGCATTTACGGTAGTATCTGAAAGTAAGCAAGGGTTTATAATGTATAACTGTAAAAGATACTCTATTGATAAAAAATGCTAATGTCGCTTAAAAAACATAAAATGCAACTTAAAATGTCATAGTAATAGTTTTTGTAAAAATAAATAACTGAAAAAATTTTTATATCTCATAAATAACTCTGATTTATTAATAAAAGTTCCTGACAAAGTAATTATTTTTAGTAAATTAGTTGTTAGAAAACATTGACATATCGAGCATTACAACAGATTTTTACAAATGATTACATGTTAATAAGTAACAGAGTAACCTAACTAACCTAACCAGAATGCATCATGGTCAAATATCATGAAAGCCACAACACAAATTTTGCATTGTGGTCATTCTGAATTAGTCACAACACGTGTCCGTTTATACAAATGGAACAACATGAATTTTGCTTTCTAGTCGTTTTGATATGCGTTGTGGTTGTTTTACATATTTTTAAATCAATTTGTTTTAATTTGATGGCAATGGTAATTATAATCCAAACAAAAGTATCTAATCTAAAATAGCAAATTTTTATTAATTAATTAGAATTAATAGAATTTGAAATTGTTGATTTTTCATTGCAATTTCACGTTTAGCGATAATGCCCATCGCTAACCGTGAAGGTTTATGGGCATTACCGCTAAACCTTCACGTGACGAAATATTGTCAAGTGTCAAGAAATAACAATTTTAAATCAAGTTTCCAAAACATTATTTATTACAGGACAATATACAAAAGATTTTTAGAATATAGTTGTACTTTCTAACATTATAGTTGTAAATTCTGACATTGCTAATATTAAATAACTGGCAAGAAAGCTAGAATTGCCGGGGACACAAATAAGAACAAACGTTAAAATTAGCTAATTTCCTACTGCTTACTCTTCAGTTATATTATAATATAGAATTTGGTTTATATATCAACAAAGGTTATCTTACATAGCCGATCTCACCCATTTAGACCAACAGCAAAAATTAAGTAACCCTCTCCCATGGCTAATTAGAGAATTTTTGGATGGATCTATAAACATATTCGATTTCCAGCAGAAAAATGCAAAACTCCACATCGGAAACAATGATAGAAGCAGAGTTATTCGGTGTAACCCTTAACTCTCTCCCTCTCCTGCTACTAGAATTTCGAAAAATGCCTTTTTAATTTACATTCTTATGACATACACCAACTCTTTACCAAATTTCAACTTTCAATTACTAATCGTTTACAATTATTACTATTATATTATTATTATCAATTCTTCTCAATTATATTACAAGGTTATTCTTAAACCATTTAATTAATTCACTGGCTTCTGTAGGCAAATGCAGTTGGAATTCATTCAGATAAACTGAAAATTATTTTACAGCAACATCATAAACTATATTCTTGTTTAGAACAATCTCTCATATAAATTTATTGTGAAAATTAACAGAATATGAGTAAGATGAGAAAGGATGACAAAATATGACATAATGTATACATTATATCCATTACCAGAGTGAATCGTTACATTTATACATATTTCGTATTTTTGAAAATTGCCATTTTCAGTTATAAGAAGTATAATTAGCTATGAACTTGTCACATTCATTCTTCTGATTCGATACATTTCTTAATTTCAGAAGTCCCGAGAAAACGGATTGCAACGTTTTTGCCATCTGAAATAGAATATAAATCTGTAGTTAATATTTGAACTGTCTCCTTTATTAAGGCATTAATAAATTAAATTTCTAAATTACAATACAATCAGAAAATAGCAACCTTAAGAGGGATTTTCTTATTGATGACAAAGAATCCGCCAATCCAAAGACACAAGGAAACCTTCCCGAATCTTTTCATGAAATCTAGAATCTGTGCAAACAACAAATCAAAAGAAAATTCTAAAATATGAAGAAATTACATAAAATAAAACTTTATAACAAACAATAGATGATAATGACAGTGATAATAAAAAAATGTAAAAAATATAAGATTTTTACCAATTTCGTATACATTTAATAGAATTGATATAAAAATCATACATATATTACTACTATTAATATCATTATATTCAATATAGTCAAACCGTGTCCGTTAGTTGATTATAAAAGTGCCAGTTGTCATCCTGCTGCGTGAATATTGTATTTGAACCTATTGTAAAACAGGAAAGATGTTTCAAATTATTAAAATTAATATGAGATATCCTAACTACTCGATTCTTGTAAAACAAAATCGTGGCATGTGCTTCATGTAACTGTGGTTTACTTTTTAATTCTAAATTACACACAGCATGTATGGTGTCAGAAAAATTCGTTTCCTAACTCCGTTCTTAATGAACTCAATTTGATTTGAAGAAATGTAAAGCAAATTGAACAATTCTAAAAATGGTAGACTTTAGACTAGGCATGGCCAATATACGGCCCGCGAGCAGGGTGTGGCCCGTGTAATGGATTTATGTAGCCCGCGATTAATCTTTCAATATTAGCTACTCAAGTCAGAATAGATCGGTGAAAATTCTAACGCCTGAAGAGAAAAGTCAACAACTCGCTGTTTGTTTAGAGTTAACTGTCTAATACAAATCTGTTAAGTACAGCGTAGAACGTTGATAAAGCATTTTAATGTGAAAAATGTATCTGTAATCTATATGTACAGTACAATTTATTTTCTACGGATGTGACACCACAATGAGATTGCGCACCACCTCTAAATCTTCATAGGGCAGCCTGTGGTTCGCCTGTGAAAAAAATGTTCTTTCCAATTCGGCCCGAGGGCAAAAACTGTTGGCCACCCTTGCCTTAGACAATACTGAATGTTATTCAATGAGTATCAACATTCATATATTTTGTTATTAAGGTTAAGGTTTTTAAAATTGTGGTACTCTATTCGGATGCAACCACAGGAGGAGAAAAGCTACTAACTGTTATAGAAGTTCTTTTTGTTGCTGCCAGTTTGCAAATATGCATTTATCTAATGAGGGGCTTGTCCCGAAATGCATCTTTGAGTTGTCGCGCATCACATCGCAAGAGATGCGCAACATCTCAAAACAAGCGTTTTAGGAAGAGTACTTTTCCTGGCACAAATGCGAAATTCAGCGCATACACTCGGGGAAACAACTACTTCGAAGGCAACAAAATTAAACAACTTCTACTTGCAAAGTTTGCAAAGTTCCGGCAGTTATTGTAAGATAAATGTGAACTTCGGTGGTGTATATATTAACGCTTAAACAGAAAAAATTTGCTAATTGAAACAAAGACAAGAAACAGATAATGCGTTTTTTTAAACCTTTGTGCACATACCTGCAGAAAAATAAAATTATTCGTGTGCTTAACAGTGTTTGTCAGTTTTTCACAGTAAATAACAGAAGTGATTCTAAAACACTAATAACCTATTTCATCTCGATATAAAACACAACACAATCATTGTTCAAGATTAATAAGTATCACAAAATTGATGAGAACACAATTCATATAAAACAAACTTAAAAATTATATAAGCCATACCTTTAGTTTCTGTTCCAGTTTCAGGTTACACACAGCAAATTGACGAATGTCTTGAAAACCATTCTGCATCTGAAGTGTGAGAAAAACAAATTATAACTACAGCAATTAATATTAATGGGGTACAAAACACACAATCGTACAATATTAATATTCGAATCGAATATAAAAGTAATAATAATAAAATAATTGTAATATATAAAACAAAATAACCATTTACCGTAAATGCAAAACAGCATAATAAACATGCCCAATATATACAGATTACAGTTAAAACAATAGAAAATCCTAAAAGTATCTGTTGGTATAACTCGTTCATGTCTAGAAATAGATATAAATAAAAGAAAACACTCGTTGTCCAAAGGATACCAAAATAAATTACGCAGTATACATAATTGAACTTTGTGTTTATTTGATTGACGAATATCCACAATTCTTCGTGATGATGCATAAATTTGTTCAGTTCATTTAAAACAAATTTCTTATTTTTTTTTATCGCAAAAAGTTCATACAGCAGATGTTCGAATTCTTTATGAGCGACAAACAATAATAAAGCTGTTGACAAGAACACATATCCAATTCCTCCGATGAGAAACGTTGCATCTAAACCAATTTGAATGCTACACAAAAGTGCTTCTCCCTCAAAATACTGTTTTCTCTGCATAGCGGGATAATGCAGAAATATATTAGTGAACTGAACAGAAATAAGAATCACCATTGCAATGAATGCAACGAATAGAGACATTTTTCTCATTGTGAAATTTCGTTCGTGTATCATTTTCTGTCGAAAATATTCGTGTCTCAATCCAACTTTTAATAAAATAAATTTGTTGTTTCGGATAAAACTGAAGCAGATGAAATAAAATAAACTTATGAGTCCGAAAAGAAAATTTAATGTTGTACGGACGTCTTCATTTCCAATATCATCAAACCATCCTTTACAAAATATAGAGTTACTGAAAACTGGTGTTGCCTGTAACAAGAGCAAACAGGAACTATTGCATAAAATAAATCTTATGCATTTGATATAAATATTTTTAAATTTAGCATTTTGCAAAATGGAAATATCTTGTTCACAGTTACATAAGTAGAATGGTTCTAAACCGAAAATGAGAGACATCATCCAGCAAGGTCTTAGGAAACAACACATGCAAATATTATCTTGTATATTCGAATTCATGTTCTCTACTATAGAACAATTTCTGACGAAATAACAATTTTTCAAAGATGTTTTTTGTGTATTATTGTTTATCTGACTGTATTAATTAGTTATGATATTTTAGCTTTGTACTTTTGTTAATTTTATTACGAACACTCTATAAAATACATAATACATTCTAAGTTACTTATACTTAGCTTTATAGTAACCTTTAAGTTTTGCCAATCGAATAGCATAAGACATTTAATTATTTTTCTGTCATCCGCAATTTTCTGTCTTTCTGTTTTCAGGAAACAACCAATTTTTATTGATACAATTTATAAATCCTGAAAGTTACAATGACAATCAGAAATTCTGTTATATTCTGTCTTTTACTATTTGTGAAAGTAAGAGTGATAACAAGCCGTGGCTGTATTTTACATGCAGTTGGACTTGTAAGATATTACATCCAGAATTTTACATATAAAGAATGTAAGATATTTGTGTTATTTGAACTTAACTAATGGAGTGATCGATATAATGCATTTAGTTATTAAAAAATTCAGATGGTATTCCAATTATTCCTCTGTTATTATTAATGTATTGTAATAAAACTGCTTTGATGGGCTTTTACTTTTAGTAATATAGAAAATCAATTTCTATCCATTAGCTAATATGCTAACGGATAGAAATTAATTTTCTAATTTTAGTTCGAAAACATTTATTTTTTCTTTTACCCTGACAACTTAATTGAAGTTACATAAATGTGTAGTAGTAATTTTTCCTTGTCATGCAATATTCGAGTGTTGCAATTTCGAGATTTGAAAAGTAAAAGAAACTATTTTCGAACAGTTTACAAAAGAACAGAAGAAAGTTCAACGATCAACAATAAAAACAGCAGGAAATTCTAGAATATTTCATAAATTACAAAAATTGCGTAGGGGAGATCGGGGCAAGATCGGCATGTTAAGCTTTACTTAAATTTTGTGTAATAAATACTGCTGTAAACTGAAAAAAAAGTTTTGCATATTGTCTATTGGAATGTTACCTTACTATGGAACTGGTTAAAATCAGTCTGGAAATAAAAATAATTAAAATAATTACAACTTTACAAGAAGAGAGAAATTGACGAAGTTGCCCCAGGTATAGGGGCAAGATCGGCAACTTCTCTCTTTTTGTAAAGTTGTAATTATTTTAATTATTTTTATTAAAGTTGCCCCTGGTATAGGGGCAACAGTAATGGGG
>NW_019384737.1:529899-533878 GCF_000671375.1 Centruroides sculpturatus | reverse complement strand
ACCAGGGGCAACTTTAATAAAAATAATTAAAATAATTACAACTTTACAAAAAGAGAGAAGTTGCCGATCTTGCCCCTATACCCGGGGCAACTTCGTCAATTTCTCTCTTCTTGTAAAGTTGTAATTATTTTAATTATTTTTATTTCCAAACTGATTTTAACCAGTTCTATAGTAAGGTAACATTCCAATAGACAATATGCAAAGCTTTTTTTTCAGTTTACAGCAGTATTTATTACACAAAATTTAAGTAAAGCTTAACATGCCGATTTTGCCCCGATCTCCCCTATATAATAATTACCATTGCCATCGAATTGACAATATATATAAAACAGCGTAATGATGTATGTGCTACATAGAATTGCCATCTAAGATAAGAATTACTCTCTTATTCACACTCAGATTCTTTAAAATTATAAAGTCAACACACCTTACTACTGAGAAAGCACATTTATTAAGCTAAACAAACGTTTTCAACCCATTTCATGGGCCATCATCAGGTTAAAGACGTTCGAATGAATGGCTTTTCGAACACGTTCAAATTTAAATTATATTAGAACATACGTTAAAATAAGATTACGTAAACAAGCATAACGAAAATTAATAAACAAGAAAAACAAAATAAAATAAAATAAAATACAAAATACGGTAATTCTCCTTAATACAATATGTGAACATTTTTTATAATAAATCATGTTTTATTGAACCTGGTGGATGTATCTTCTTACGAGTTCTTTCTGATTATATATTTCCATGCCGACGGTAAAATGGTTGCATCTTTATAGTTTAAACATTTATCCGTTAATTAAGCTAGATCTGTAGATCTCACACTTCTCTGTTGTGGATGCTAGTGTTGGCTAGTGCACATTTGCAACGATTCTGGCTTCTTCCCATTTAACTATGGATCCATCTGTCTGTGCTATTTTTGATAACGCTGTTGTATATCGGCTCTTTGCTACGTCGTACTTATGTTTTTTCATCCTTACGTTAAGATTTCTATTTGTGACCCCTATATATTCTTTATCTATTCCTAATTGGCCGTTCTTGTACGGTATTGCATGGTTGTTCTTTTTCATTAATTTTTTCTTTGTCATTTCTTAGCAACGTATATAAGGTGGGAGCTCTTTTGTATACAATATTGGTGTTTTTATAGTTCGAGATTTTTTTCATAATCGGAGATAGACGTTTATTATACGTGAATTTTGTGATGTTACTACTTCCATCCGGTTTTTTCTTATTGCCCTTTCTAGGGTCGTTGTATGCGGTAATTAGGCGTTCTACAGATTTTGTTCCAAATCCGAACACTTTCGCTACTTCTTTAATTCTATTCAGCTCTTTTATCGTGTCTATCATGTTACAGCAATACAGAAACGCTCTTCTGATTAGAGCCGTAAAGGCAGAGAGTTTATATGCAATTGGATCATTATATGTCGATGGTATATATATCGGATCATGTGTAGGCTTGATATACACATTTGTGCACAGTTATCCGTTCCGAAATTTAATGTTAATGTCCAAGAAATGTAACTCGTTGCCACTAATCTGTTCCAGGCATAGTTTTAAACCATGCTGGTTGGAATTCATTTGGCTCAAGAATTGTTGTATCTTTGTGTCGTTCTTCCATATAATAAGCACATCATCAACGTATCGTTTGTATAAGATTATATCTTCGCTAAAGTTGATAAGTGTAATGTGCTCCATATTTCTTACAACCAACTCACAGAGCAGGCCAGACATTGGGCTGCTCATCGGGACTCCCATTAACTGTTTAAAGATTTTACCCTCGAAACCGAAAAATGATTGAAAACATACAAGATCTGCCATCATCAGATGCAACCATTTTACTGTCAGCATGGAAATATATAATCAGAAAGAACTCGTAAGAAGATACATCCACCAGGCTCAATAAAACCTGAGTTATTATAAAAAATGTTCACATATTGTATTAAGGAGAATTACCGTATTTTGTATTTTATTTTATTTTGTTTTGTTTTGTTTTTCTTGTTTATTAATTTTCGTTATGCTTGTTTACGTAATCTTATTTTAACGTATGTTCTAATATAATTTAAATTTGAACGTGTTCGAAAAGCCATTCATTCGAACGTCTTTAACCTGATGATGGCCCATGAAATGGGTTGAAAACGTTTGTTTAGCTTAATAAATGTGCTCTCTCAGTAGTAAGGTGTGTTGACTTTATAATGTTAAAGAATCTGAGTGTGAATAAGAGAGTAATTCTNGCTTGATAATTCAACTACGCTTGTTGGAGAACAATAAAAACACTACACTCAACAAGCCACCAATAAAACTCAACTGCCTAACCTATAACCAAAGTCTCCTTTTAATTTGTTTTTTAAAAAAAGCGCTTGACAAACTTGCCCCGCATGCCGAAGTTGCCCCGGTCTCCCCTATATTTATAGAAAAGAATTCCCCTTATACAGTTCTGTTCGATCGAAACGTATTTGACAACAGTGGAATTATAATTACTATTTTGGTAGAATATATCCCATACACTTCGTGGTATAGTCTATGCTTATCTATATATATAAAATTGCTTGTCCTGACTGACTCATTCACTCACACATTCATCATCGCCCAGAGCAAACCGCTGAACCTAAAGAGGTGAAATTTGGTAGGGTACGTCATGAAAACGCTCACTAAGAAGGGATTTTTCGAAATTCCTCGCAGGGGTGAGAGGGGGAGGATTAAGTCTTAAGTCTTAAGAACGGCTTGTACTGTACTATTTTACATGCGATTTTTTGTTACGTTTAGTCTTCATTAAGTACTTAAGTGTATTAAATTAATAACATTTCAGACATTGTTATACATATTTTTATATATTTCGATTTTTTAACCGAATGTTCGAACCTTTTTAAATTCGAATTTGTTATTGCGTATTGGTTCGATTATAGAACGATTGTAAACGTTCCAGAAAATTGATCAAATTGAAAATAGTTCGTTTGATTCTCGGCAATTCTCATCATTCTCGGCGGTAGGTGTTTTATAACAATTACTATGGTTGTTGAAATACTGAATATAAATGGGGTTTGCTCGCAAAACCTTCGCGGGCGAAGTTGTGGATAACAGCTAGTTCTATATATATGTGTGTGTGTGTGTGTGTTTTCTTTTTTATAACAATTTCGTTAGAGAAATGCCATGGTTATTTGATATAAACTGTTTCCGAAAAATATTGATTTTTCATTCCGAAGATGCATTCGATGAAAACGTACGGTTTTGTTATTACGTATGAAAAAACAGAAATTATTCTATTTCCTTTCATTTCTAGAAGTCTTCGGATGTTTAAATTACAGCAGTAAATAATTTTACTTTTAATATTCCTGACAAATTCTTATTATGTGAATTTTTCCGTTATTTCTAACCTTTTTTATTAACTAGTAAGACCATTGTCTAATCTGAATGAAATTTTTCATATTTATTCTCTGCGTGTTTTGTGCCATGTGTTTTCCCTCCTTTTAGTCACATAATGTTTATAAAATTTGGTAATATAAATGACAAAACTGATTACTCTCTTGCTTCTACCATTCTCTTTCAGATGTGGATTTTTGCGTTTCTGCTGGATTTAAGTACAACTCTATTCTAGATAACTTTTGAGTATTGTCCTTTAATAAATATTGTTCTGAAAACTTGATTTAAAATCGTTATTTCTTGCCAGTTGACTCTATTTCGTCACGTGAAAGTTTAGCGATAATGCTTACTTTACGAAAAATCGACAATTTTAAATTCGTTAAATTTTAATAAATAATTCTTATCTTATAAAGTCAACACACCTTACTACTGAAAAAGCACATTTATTAAGCTAAACAAACGTTTTCAACCCATTTCATGGGCCATCATCAGGTTAAAGACGTTCGAATGAATGGATTTTCGAACACGTTTAAATTTAAATTATATTAGAACATACGTTAAAATAAGATTACGTAAACAAGCATAACGAAAATTAATAAACAAGAAAAACAAAATAAAA
>NW_019384737.1:515630-527489 GCF_000671375.1 Centruroides sculpturatus | reverse complement strand
AACGAAAATGAAAATTTGCTTGATAATTCAACTACGCTTGTTGGAGAACAATAAAAACACTACACTCAACAAGCCACCAATAAAACTCAACTGCCTAACCTATAACCAAAGTCTCCTTTTAATTTGTTTTTTAAAAAAAGCGCTTGACAAACTTGCCCCGCATGCCGAAGTTGCCCCGATCTCCCCTATATATATATATATATATTGAATTATAGAAAACATTTTTCGCTTTGTTTTACTGTTGAGTGTTTTGTGATTACAAATTAATTAATATACTTATTGCATAATTTTGTAATTATTTAAAATCTTACTGTCTGTAATATATATATAACATATGTCACTGTGAAAGACCGAAATTAGAGAATGTCGATATTCTCCGGTGAATGTCGACACATACAAAATACGTCGGTGAAAGTCCAAATATTTGGTTATATTATTATACATTCGAACAATCGCCGGTGTATGTCTACAAGCACAAATAAGCTTTGGTGGAGGTCGAAATGACATCCGAGATCGACAGTATGTCGCCAAATCCTTTGTGGGTAGCTGGAGGTAGGACAAGGTCTTTTGATCCCGTGAGGTGGGAATTGGTTTGTCAGGTCGAGTGGCGGAGGACGAGAGGGATCGTCGGTAAAGCGTTGGCGATATCTGAATAAAAGACACCATTAACAGATCAGTTTGTAATCACGTAATAACGTAATCAATTCGTAATTTGTAAAGAAAAGTTACTTTCCGTAGATGAGATTTCTTCTCAAGGAATATTGCTGAGAGAAGCAGCTGCAGCTAATTGGAAAGGTGGAGGGCAAGGCTATACACGCTGTCATTGCAAAAAAAAAGTGTTCCACGAATAAATGCAGTCATAAAAGCAAGGGACTCTTGTGCAATTCAAAGTGCTATAACAGTTTAAGTTGTTGCAATAAATAAGATTGTATAACGTTAATCATATAATTTATGTGTAAGTTTATTATTGTATTATTTTCTTTAATGATTAAGAATGTACTGTTCGTTTTAGGTTCAACAGTTTATTTAAATGTACTGTTACTTAAGCTTTCTCCTATTTTCACATATTAAAATGTTGCATTTTTGTTTTAACGTAATAAGGATATTTTTATTCAACATTCACCATTAGTGCATGCTGAATGTCGACATTTGCCGGTATAAGTGAGAAATAATGGTATTTAGCAAATATTTCGTACATACACGAAACGACTGTGTGAATGTTGACATTCGCCAGTATTATTCACAGTGTCATTCACAGTAACATATATATATAATAATTTCTGTATAGTTTTCATTCAATATTAATTTTCCAAAAATTTCCAGCCACGAGTTCTTAATAAAATTTTTTAAGCGCACTTCTTCGCGGTGAGAAACTGGTTTCAGAGGTTTGAAAACTCTCGCCGGCATATTTTTACGCAAGTGTTTTCAAATTTATTCCTCTTGAGAACTATACATTATAGACATAAGCATAATATGCGATCGTTTTCTTCTGTTTATATTTTTCATAGTTATTTGTTATTCTTCTATTTTTAAATAAATTCGTCATTTTGATTTTTTAAATAAACATACTGCTTAGATGGAAGTGGATCATGTTTCGTATTGGGGTAACTGTTCCTTTTTCTGTCTGTTTCTTTAATGTTTTTGCTAACTTTTGTAATACGAAAAACTTTAGTTCATTACATATTTCTATTATACTTTTCATGATTTGCCATAATTGTTTTTTTTTCATCGTAAATGCAATGTATAGAAGTCACTTCTGTTACATTATATTATAATAATCAAAAATATTGTTCTACTTCAGACTACTGTTTATATGATTATAAAGATAAGGATCATTAGAAAAATCAGCTGGTGGTTAGGCAGAGTGATTTAGCTACGAATATAAAAGTATCAAAACTGTTTTATTTCTTTTTAAATGATAAGCTTATTTTTCTGATACAGTCATTTAAATTACAGTAATACCTTGACTTACGCTACCCCAACTTACGCGAACCCGGAGTTACACGATTTTCAAATCTCGTCGATTTGTCTTTTTTTTGAGTGCCACGCAATCCTTGATTACTCACTCCCCCCACACTATTGTTTAGCTTATATGTTCGGACGTGTCACGCAGAATCGATGCATAGCTACAATTTATTTTGTGTTATTTATTTCTGTGTTTGTTATATCTACTTAGACTTGAGAGACTCTATGTGGTAATTTCTTGTAACTGTAAACGAATCAAAAGACGATATAAGTTTAACGAGAACATTTATTAGCTTACATACACCAGTTATAGCAACCACGATACGAAGGATAGGTTGTAACTTGTCAATGGGCGCATTGCAAACACTTCAGAAGTTTGTATAGTGTTCATTCTTATCCAGTGCTGCCGTTTCTAAGGTAATTATTTGTTTCTAGAGTAATTTCAATCTCTCAGACTAATTTTTCGCGTAGTCTTATATTTAGATTAAATCTAGTGTAAAACTACCCCGTGTTCTGCTGCAATCGCTCCACAAGTTTCGCTAGAAAAAATTTTAGCCTAAAAACCATTCTGTTTTTCCCTATAACTGGAGGGTTTTAGGATAGGACAACAGAAGCTAAAGAAATAATGCAGATTGATGTTTCACTGTACATGGGTGTACAGTGAAACTTTGGTTTCCGTCGATAATCCGTCCAAAAACAATTGGCGAAATCCGAAACCGACGATAACCGAAGTCAACGTAAACTGAGGTACAGTAGAGCCTTGAAAACTCGGCACTCGATAACCCGGCACTCCGGATAACTCGGCTACACCCTGTCAGGGCAAAAAAATCCTTAGTTAATTCATTTTCATGATAAAGACAGCTTTATGCCTCATAAAGTATTTTTCTGAGGTCTGTCTTATCAGGTAAATTACTGTACAGTGTATTCATTAATTTTCATTTTCATGTAGTAAAGGCTCTATACCTTCATAAAAGACGTACTTTTTTTGTTTAAGGGTATTTTCACAAACTCGGCCACCCTTCGGTCCACATTAGGCCGAGTTTTCGAGGCTCTACTGAATTACTGTATATTACCCTCGAGTAGGATTTCGCTTTTCTCAACCTTCGTGCCATTGAGCCATTGGCACTTTCCATATCAGATGTAAATTAACACCACTGATAAAGCCTAAAATCGTAAGATATTTTAGTTATTAAAATTTTCAAAAACAATAAGAATTGTTTTGATTATTATTTCACAATAATAGTACAGAGATCTGCGTCATAGAATCGTTCGTCTTATTTTTTTTATTCGAGCTCGAGCTCGTGCTCAGAGAGTTTTCTCAATTTAGGGTAATTTTCCACAGTTGAAATTAGTTCGACTTTTTTAATTAGTACGCATAGTGTTGATAGGGGACGTGCAGCTTCCAGAAATGTTTTAGCTTTTGTTACGAACATTAACCCATCAGGTCTCTATCAGTTAGGAAACAAGGAAAGTCTTTTCGATCGACTTTATGCTCGTAATGAATTTACAATTTCTGCAGTTACTTTATTAACACTTCGCTCAGAATCCACGTTAACATCTGGAAGTAAGCGAGAGTTTATAATGTGTCACTGTAAAAGATACAGTCTAAATAAAAATGCAAATGTCGCTCAAAAAACATAAAATGCATGAATAATTAGAGGTTTTCGCAAAGTAACCAAGTTAAATTTCTATATATGGTAAATAATTTTGTTACCTGCGTATATAAGATGATCGAAGATATATAAATCATAATGAAAAATAAAGCTTTTATTTTCTTATCATCGCTCGTTATTAGTTAACATCCAGAACGTGTGGTGACGTTTAACTGTAATAAATCTGTCGCGCAGTGCTTTTTAATTTTAGCAGTTGATTTTTATTTTATCGTGTATAGTATATCAAGCACCTAAAAATATATTTAATTAAACTTAGAGAACTTTTTAGCAAAACAAAAGAAACAAATGTGTATTTTTCACGATATACAGTAGAACCTCGATTAACCGGACCTCTATTATCCGGATTTTCAATTATCCAAATTGTTCAAAATAAACAAAAATTTTACGAATTTGCTGATTTGCACTTGGCGAATTACGACACTGTTTATGTACGTGATGGAATGCATAACTTTTTTTGTTTCAACAACGTCTCACGCAGTGGTCGTAAAGTCTTAAATANATTATCCGGATTGTTCAAAATAAACAAAAATTTTACGAATTTGCTGATTTGCACTTGGCGAATTACGACACTGTTTATGTACGTGATGGAATGCATAACTTTTTTTGTTTCAACAACGTCTCACGCAGTGGTCGTAAAGTCTTAAATATATTTTACGTCCTAATAAAAATATAACTTGACATACATATTTGTGATGGACGAACAGACCCCTAATAAAGTGTTATTTTAAATTTTAATTATTGAAACATTCCATCATCTAAATTCGAGCGTTAGGCTAAGAGCCATAAAAATTTGTTTCCCATGGAGTTGGTTCCTTGTTGAGGAGGATCCAGCTAGTCAGCGATGTGTCACCCGGAACTTTCGATAGAGTGCTCATATTGGACGCCAGACCATTAACAACAACCAGCTGACCTCATGGAAAAACTCAAGAGGAATAACAAGAGAAAACGGAAAAAACACTCGAGGTCAGTCGTCTTCCAACGTCTGTCCACCAAATTCGTCCTCCCGGACTCCAGGATTAATTCCGCGCCTCTTTAAGGATATCATTTTGACTTCCGTGCCTTCACATCTCCGGGCTCCTGTTAATGGACAAGATCCGGAACCATTCTATCGAACATTCCATCGGCGTCAACGGTGTCCTCTGACCACAAATCTTCGACCCAAAACAAAGGTATTTATCAACCCGCGATTCGTTTGTAAACTCTCTCTCTCACACGGCCTAGTATAATTATGGGGCTATGACAAAAATCGAATATATCTGTATTTTCTTTAGTACTTATTAAAATTGTTATTTATGTGTTACTATGGAGTCCGAGTGAGTCACTTCCTCATCTCTCTCCTCACCTCTACTCCAAATCCAACCGCTCACCCGCTACCGCTCGCGTGACGTAAAGTCGCGATTTCCGAGTTCTGAGAGACTCGGTAGTGTCACATCCTGACGTGGTGTCAACGAGACACCGACCCTACGGTCACATATTTATAAATAATTTATATTCAAATTACATCATTTCTATGACCAAGAGTGGCGTAAGGCACGGACGACGTGGGCCACCACCTATGCCTCGCGGTCCGAAGGGCCTCGCGCCTCGAAGGTTTACGCATTACTTAAAAGCCGTGAACGCGACGAAAAAATTTTATTCGTCGTAAAACGATAAATAGTTTGTCAAATTTTTATTCATAAAAATGCAGTTTCAACCGCTTTTTATTTTATAAAATCCGTCTTCTTGCGCCACCAGAGGGCCTTTTAAACAATAGGTAGTCTGTCAGCATTGGTCAGTAGTAGTCCAAATTCAATACGAACATTTGTTTCTTGAACATTTGATCACGATTTAAATACAGTATTTATTTTTAATATTACCGATATGTCATCGAAAAAAAACGTGTTGTATTATCATTAAAAGACAAATTAAAGTATTTGTTTCGATTATCCGAATTTTTCCTTATCCGGACTACCTTCATCCCCAATTAGTCCAGATAATCGAGGTTCTACTGTATTTTATTACTTTGAAACTTCTTTTAGGTGAATATTAAATTTCTAGGAAAACTTGTAGAACTAAAGTTGTTCGGCATTAAAAATTGTAAATAAAAACCTTTCGAGCCTATAATCCATATTTTAAAGTTATAAACCACTATGCGTCATATGATCCTCCATCATGGTTGCAGTAGCTAACGTTCAGAATGCGTTATGGGTTTTTCTTAATCACAAAAACGCGTAGTGGTCAAATATCATGAAAGCCACAACACGAATTTCGCTTTGCGGCCGTTTAGAAATGACCACAACGCGTTGTGGTAGTTTTTTTCGCTCAATGAGCGATTTTGGTCTTTGAGCATGACATATATACACATATAATAATTACCATTGCCATCGTATTAAAAATATGTAAAACACAGCGTAACGATGTATGTGCTACATAGAATTGCCATCTAATCTAAGGTAAGAAGTTTTTATTAAAATTAAACGAATTTAAAATTGCCGATTCTTCCTAAAGTGGGCATTATCCCTGAACATTCACGTGATGAAAAATATCGTCAAGTGGCAAAAAAATAAAAATTTAAATCCAACTTTTCAAAACAATACAGTATTTATTACAAAACAATACTCACAAATTATGTAGAATATAATTGTACTTTAAATTCTGACATTCCTAATATTAAATAACTAGCAGGTAAGCGTAGCATTGCCAGAGAAAGAAATAAGAACAAACATTAAGATTAACTAATTTCCTACTTCTAACTCTTCAATTGCATTATAACATAGAATTTGTTTTATATAACAGCAAAGGTTAATTTACATAGCCAGTCTCACCCGTTTAGACTAACAGCAAAATTTAGGTCCCCTTCTCCCGTGGCTAATTAGAGAATTTTTGGATGGATCTAAAAATATGTTCCATTTCCAGCAGAAAAATGCAAAAATCCACATCTGAAAGAAAATGGTAGGAGCAGAGTTATTTAGAGAAATCCTTAACTCTCTCCCTCTCTTGCAAGTAGAATTTTGAAAAATCCCTTTTTACTTTACATTCTCACAACAGACTCTAACTGTGTACCAAATGTCAACTTTCAGCTACTAATCGTTTGCACTCTCCGCTTATTACTATTATAATTATTATTATCAATTCGTCTCGATTATATTATAAAATTATTCTTAAACTATTCAATAAATTCACTGGCTTCTGTAAGGAAATGCAGTTCGAATTCATTCAAAAAATAAAAATTACTTTACAGCAACATTAAAAACTATATACCTGTTTAGAACGATCTGTGACTCATTAATTACCCCTTAAGGACATTGATATTTTTTATATTAATTTAATTAAACGTAAAAAGTACTTAAAACTGAAAAAACGAAAGAAAGGCGTTTATTTTGAAAAAGCTTCGAAGTTTAAGTTCCTTAGTCTCGCCTTTTTGCGAAATTTAACACCGATGAGTCATTGTTTACACAGCTGGATGACCTTGAGAAAAGCTGGAGTCGGATTTCCCTGGGAATTCTCATAGACGTCTCGGGAGGATAAGGGTTTAAAGTACAGTGGCTAGAAAATATAGTGTCAAAAGCGCTTATATTCCTCCATTATAACCGTTCGGTCCATACATCGAGGTTAGTGACGTCGCAGACAAGGTGGCGCTGATGTCAATCGTAGTGCTACTTTCGCTTTGGCTACGTGATATCCTTACTTACAAGAACATCGAAAGCGATTAAATTTGTGCTTGTAAAGTGAATAAATCCTTAGGAAATGGCTGAACAGAAACTTTACTGACTCGTGTATTTCTAATTTATAGATATTACTCTAATTATTCACTAATACAATAATAAATTTTCAAAAATATTTCGTACAGTTGACCTCCCCTGTAACACGGGTTCCTATAGTTCAGATTCCTATATCACGGCGAAAAAATTGCGACAGTATTCATACAAACAAACTACTAAAAAAACTCCTATAATTCGGTAAAACGTCATCGCCGACTCGTGTCGCGACAGGATTGCACAAATCATTGAGTTTAAACGAGCAGCGGACCTACCAAAAACCATCTATTATTTAACGTCCATAAAAATTATATTTATATTAATGATATCTCCAATGTTCAGAGAATTTTTCGCAAAAAAAATAATTTATCAGGAAGAACGCGAGCGCCATTCGATGACAATATCCACAACGAAAACAAGCTTAAGCAACGGCGTACAAGCTTAAGCAATGGTGCACGCTCGATAAGTAATCCTACAATTTGTTGTTTATAGCATAGTTTATATGGATTATTCCCAAAAAAATTATACCGTATTTTGGAAATGTTGAGTCGAATTAGTCTATAATCGATTAATTTTATGAAAGAAACCTTTCAAACAGCAGTAGTCCGTAAACTGCATACGTGCCGGGCTGTGATTGGCTGAATTCATAAAAAGAGGAACGTATCTACCGTGTTATAGGGGGGTCGACTGTATTTAAATTATTCGATGTTGAATTCAGTTCAAAAACACTTTACGTATAAATTATAATAAAACTTGAATTTAAAAAACTTAATAAGACGTTATTTTTTAATTCCAGCAATAACTTGCACACGATACAATGACTTACCAATGACAGAAAAAGCGAGTAGGCCTTTGTTCATCATTCTGTTTTGAATCGAGTTGGTAGATCTGACGAGTCCTTTGGTTGCAAATTAGAAACGGGTGCGGGCTCGTCTCAGTTTGTTGTGAAAAGTTCTGTTTTCGCTGGTGTTTATATAGTTTTTCATCTACGCAGTAAATTCTTCTCATTGGCATTTTTCTACGCAGCCCAATGCTAAACAATACGTAATTCCTCCCACGTGGAAGTTACCTGCGGTATACGCGACATCTGTGAAGTGTCTACGTGCTTTTAGGTATTTGTTTGAATTGCAAATATATGTTTATTAAAATGTATATTTTATCTTAATTCAAAAATTAATCAAAGTAAAACATTTGATATAACAATCCAAAAACAATGAAAAGCGTGACTAAATAGTCGTTATTCGAAATAAAAATTAAGTTATTAACTGTTTTAATGCTTTTAGTGAGGTTTGGTTTAGTGCAGGGTTTTTTTTTATTCTTTCCGCCTTATGGGCACTAAGAGGGTCTCTTTTAAATTAACGAGCTCATTATGAGTTCGGCCAGGACCACGATGGAGCGGCCGGGTGGTGAGCGTTATTTGAAGTTTTAAAACTTTGGCACGCATGAACATCTTTAGATCTAAGTATGTTTACTATGTGACACGCGGGCTCAAAAAAATTCGCCATCCATGGATTAGTCTGATGAGACAATGCCACACTTGGACGACCTGTTCGGGAGAGTGTCTTTGGGAGGATTTGCCATGGAAAACTGGCTCTATTTATATGGTAAAAAAAGCCGAGCACGTGATAAAAGCCGAAAAATTCCATGCGGCTAGCCCATTTATCAGGGCGAATACGCCATGTTTTACCATGGGCCTTTTATTCTATGGGCACTAAAAGGCCCACAGGATAAGGCCAGATAGCTTAGTGTTTATGAAAGCAACCTATCACTCCTCCGAGAGGATTGAGATCAAATCCGGACGGATCGAAAACCCCAGAGTTTTTTGGCAAGTGATCCTTCCGAATAGGTCGGGCCCCTCCGGCTCTCCACCCTGCCGCCCCATTGCGGGCCCGGTCGAATCCGTAATGAGCTTCTTTAAAAGGCCTTCTTAGTACATAGAGGGCGAAAAAGTTTTAGAAAAAGTTAATTCAGATTGGAACAGGTCTCTCGAATTGCAGCTTAGTCCCTTCAATCACGGCCACAAGATCTCATTTTAAAGAAAATTCCAACGTCTGATAATTTAATCACTGTATATGAATTACTTTATTTGAAGATTTTAAATTTATTTTTAATTTTTAAATTGTAAAACAAAACGCATTTATTCGAAACTCTGACGTTGCTTCAAATATTACGACAACAAGTTTGAAGGTTATCGCACACATTTTTATCAGGTGGCATACACGCGTAATGTAGGTTTACTGATGAAAACCGAGGAAAGTGTTATATGAATGAACAAATGTGGCGATAATTTCGATAAATATTATTTTGTATTCAAGAACTAATTTACCGGTTGGAAATTCGAGTGACATTCTTGTTTGAACTCGAGCGTTTTCTGTATTTTTCTCAAAATTTGTCCTAACCCCGATAAAAGTAAATTGACCCCTACCTCTGGCCGAGTAGATATAACCACCGATCACTGATAGTTGGTTGCTGGTTGGCGCCTGGTCACGTGGAGTTTTTTGGGATTTTTACACGTTAGTAACACGTAAATAGGGGCCGGTTTCTCGTAAAAAACCTTCCGAGATCCCCCTCGGCAGATCGCCCACGTGTGGCGTTGCCGTATACGAATAAACCAAACCTAAAATAAACTGACAGTCATTAGGTTGCTAGAGTAGGAACCTCTTAAGTAATTAATATACTTTTACTTTTAGTTATCGATACTTTAGTACTTAAAAACAGGAATGGTTACGCTTCACCAAAAAATTTAGATTTCGTATTCGAATTTTTCTTTACATTGACAAAAAAGTATAATTATATATATATTTTCTAAACCAAAAATACTACGAATTGTTTCAAACGTGTACATTTTTATATACTTTTCAACGCTCTGTGGGCACTAAGAGGGCCATTTTATCATTAACGTTATTAGACCAACCAGCAAACTGAGTCCCATCAAATTAAAAGTCTGTTTACTGCTCCGAAAAGTTCACTCGCCGCTCCATTCGACGGTTGCCAAAAATTAATTAATGATCAAGCCATCAAAATAGAGGGTCCATCCTCATCAATTACGAAACCGTAAGTCCTTTTACCCATGTCGCTATATTGTGTAAGGAAACGACATGTTAATTCATCAATCGATGTAGATGCACAAATGCCACGTGTATTTAGCTTAATGTTTCTACGTTCTATACTTATTACAGTAAATATTCGCTTTGTAAAATGCGACCGTAAATACGAATTTCTATTTCAAATAATAACTCGACATTTCTTTCAGATTAAACCCTTTATACAATTCTTTTCTTATAAAAACAAGACTTTTCTGTAGTGACTTTCTTACACTACATTAAGACAGATGGCCGAACGATTAAAAGATCTCACAACCCGAACCCAGCAATTCCAAGAATATTTGCCTTTGCAAAAATACATAAGGAAGGCAAAGAGGTCAGACCAGTGGTGGAGTAATGCAGAGGACCCACGTACATTTTGGAAAAACGTTTACATAGATTCATTTTAGATCTATTATGTGACAGTAATCTTGTTGCACATAACCCGACCAATGTCGTTAAGGAGGTAATTACAAAAGTTAAGTTTAATGGATGAAGAAGTTGTGTCCGTTATGGATTTTGAAAGCTTGTATCCATCGGTAAAGATAGATTGATGTATACACTCACTCAGCACTAGTATATAAATCAAAAAACACACCTTAATTTGCTGAGAAAAAATTTAATGTAAAGCTAACGTTTTCAGCCAAATCAGTTGGCCATCGTCAGGCTAAGAACATTCGAATATAAATAAAATAGAACAAAAAGTTATACCTTGGTTCTATAAAAACATAAAACCTTGGTTATCATGAAAAGGCACACATATAATAACGCATTGGAGGATTATATCAAAAAAACCGAATGCGAGAGAGTTGAAACAAAAATTATCGACATCATCGACAGAAGGGTTAAGAAACTTGAAAAAACTAAGCTCACTAATGCATTACCTTTCCTCAAAAATTGTCGTAATCCCAGGCCAAGTATGCCGAGGTTGTTTGCTTTTGCCAAGACCCATAAAGAGGGTAAAGAAATGAGACCTATAGTTGAAAGATGCAGAGGACCAACGTTTATTCTTGAAAAGAAATTACATAAGTTTCTCACCTCGCACATCGAGAGTAATGTACATGTAGCACAGGATCCAAAGGAGGTTGTTAATGAAATACAAGATATAATTTTAATGGATAATGAAATTGGAACTGTGATGGACTATGAGAGTTTATACCCGTCTATAAAAATTGAATCATGCAGGTTAGCACTTTTAGATTTCATGCGCAGCAAGAACCCAGAATTGGCATGTTACAATAATGAATTAACAGAAATAGCTAACCTTATTTGTTATGAATCGTTTTTCACCTTTAACGGCCATCAATATAGACAAAAAAGAGGAGTCCCTATGGGAAGTCCCATGTCGGGACTGTTGTGTGAGCTTGTATTAAGAAGATTGGAAAAAAGTGCTCTTTCTGT